>NC_135549.1:22322341-22604841 GCF_964340395.1 Glandiceps talaboti
TTACCATTCGTAACAAAAACACTAAAAATATTTAAGTCAGGACACACTTTTATTTGAAATTTAAAAAAGATCATATTTTTAGATCTCCAAAACATGTTAAATTGAATTATAATCAGAAATTTATGTACTTAAAAACACTGACACAAATTTTTATAAAGGTCACCGGTTGAAAGGTAAAGAAAGAATAGTGTGAAGCTATTTAGTTATCTTTAAATGAAATCGTCTTGGTTGACATTGTTTATGTTACCCTGACGTAGCAGACAAGACAAGTAGAATCCCTCTGGACATTGATTCATTCTCATCAAAACTAATCATCATTAAACTATGTGTATTCAGGGAGTTCAACAAATGTTATTCTTTAATAGGATTTAAAGTAATGTCTTCCATTTCCCACAAGGTGTAATGTAAACTCATAAAGGATGTACTGAGACGTGTGTGTGTGTGTGTGTGTGTGTGTGTGTGTGTGTGTGTGTGTGTGTGTTCTTGTCATTCACTTAGAATCATCAGCCAGAATGATTGAAAAGTTGTGTGTATTCACTCTACAAATAACCATACTATGGTTTGCCAAGCCTGAAAACCAAATATCATGAAACCAGCTGTGTTTATTTCCCTGCAATTGTAGAATTATTTGACCAAATACACATGTAGGTAAAATATCAACTCCATTCAAGACAGTTACACATACACATGTTATATATTCACAGGATTTCAGATACAATGAAATATAACAATTTCAGAGACTCTGTCATCATGTCATGTAGTATGTTTTTTATGAAAGTGTGTGTGGGGGGGGGGGGGGGGGGGGGGAGTTGCTCCTCAATTTTCAGATGGAGATGTGCAGCCCAAGTTCAAAACATACCCATGTATAAATGTATATTCCAAAAACAGACCCATTGCAGATAATCATTGGTCAATATTACCTTTATGCTGATGCTGTGATATACATGAAGATGTTTCCCATGTTATCGACCCAATAATTACAGAATTTTCAGACAAAAAGTCTACCAATGTTCAGGGATTTTTTTCTTGAAAAAGTGTCCCATTTGGGTGGCACATACCCATATACCATTCTATGTCCTGTATCCCCAAGGACATATTTTCATAAGTTTATTAATATATGTTTATCACAACTTAATTTTAGGAAAACCTTGTGATATCAAATGAGAGAATTTGGTAAACATACTTCAAGATAATTGAGATAAAGTTACCATCTAAAAGGTTTTTGGAATCTAGTTTTGAAGACTTTATAACTTTTTGCCGGAATCACTTGATCATATGTCATCACTATAATGATGTTACTTAATTAAAGGGCCAAGTTTCAATCCCAAGTCATTGCATTAGTCATATCCTAATAAGGATTACATGACATGGGGTCATATTTTTGTTCAGAACCAACTTTCTATAGCTCTGCCAAACAATTAGATATTTTAATCCTAATTCAAACTGGGCCTTTAAGCCATCTATTCTATTGATACATGTAGGAGTATCTCAGGGATAGTACATGTACTATCCCTGAGATACTGAGCTATCAATTATAATGACATACTGTGTGTCACTATATATTTATACAATTGTCCAGTTTCCAAACTCAACTGGTTGCGAGACCAGATTTTGAACATTCAGGCATCCCATTACACTCTGCCTTACCGATGCTCCTATGCATTGATACCTGTGTATTGAAATAATCCACCCAAAGTAGTGATAAGCGAGTTTTTACAGCAACACTGTGTATAAGAAGCGGCTCAAACCCTACCCTTACTTGTCACCACCTGAAGTAGTGACACGCACATTTTTACAACCACACTACATAGGGGATTGACACCTTCCTTTATGTGTAACCTAAACCTGGTCATTCCTTGACAGCCAGTATTTATGCAACATTCAAATAAGCACATCCATGCAATCTTTGTCAGAACTGGAATAGAATCTAAGCTTCAACTATCTATCTATCCTCTGTATACATGTAAATCTATGGAAAAATACTATGAAGCCTAGATTCTATGCCAACATCAAAACTTTTATGTTGTTGTTGTTGAGATTAATCTGCATAGATTATATTTTACATCTAACGGTATACTACTCCTCACCAATCCATTAAAATGTCTTGGGAAGTGATGACTTTCACTACAACTTCTCCTATTACTTGGACATTAAATATTAGCAGATCACAACAGGATGAGAGAGGCACGATATATTACATGCAATTTAAGTACGTTTTGAGCATTCACTTACCATTGAAAAAATCTTGATGTACATGAACCATAACCATACCGGGCCATAACTCATCATCTGTATTCTCTCCTTCAATAAATGGCTGTTCCACTGACGAGACAGTTGCCTTGGCAATGCCAGCACCATAAGACTCATCATCTGCAACATCACTTAACACCACTGTGGTTGGTAATCTTGTATCACCATTTCCAATGGGAGATTTCTGAGGGCTTTCATACATGACAGTGTGTTCAACTGGGTTGGAAACCATCTTTCCAAATTCTATTATCTGTTCCAGTGTCTTCACCCCAATCTGTTTGGGGTGTTTGGATAATGGTGCTGTGGCAGCACTTTCATTCTCATGCAGTTTAGTACCATTGATATGATTACTTTCTTGTGGGATGGTGCTGTTGCCATGGTTACCATGCAAGTGTGTGGGTTCTCCATCCACATTGGATGCTTCCTCCATCTCAATGCCAGAGTCTTTGTGAACAGTACCTGGACCATATTTTGACTGTCTTACCTTTGTAGTGTCATTTCTTATTACTTCCTGGTTCTCTACTACACCTACCATAGCCTGCCTCTGTAAATCTAAATGGGTGTTATCATCTACCCCTGTAGATTGGTTTCCATGGTTACAAAGTGGTGGTTCACTGTCTCTTTCTTTTACTCCATGCTGCTTTGTGACACTGTCTCTGAGGTCAAGCAATTCACAGCTGTCATCATTCTCAGTGAGATCTTCCTCTAACGTAACAACTGTCATGTTGGTGACATCGGGGTGAGGAAAGCCACTGTCTAGTGAAACTCTATCGTTTCTATCGCTACTCAGTATATTGTCGTTACTATTACCTGTACCTGCATCAACGCCAGACGATGTAAAAATTGACGACGTCGCAGGCACAGTACTCGAATCACCATCTATTGCTAATAAAGGTTGTCCTTCATTTAAACTATCGACTCTTGTGGTAATATCACTACGTGTTTCAACATGCGTTTCGCCGGGAAGAGTTAGACGGTCTTCGACTCTTTCTTTCGAGAACGACCATGATGACGATCGCTCGAGTTCGCGTTCGGGTTTCGATTTTGAACTTGAAGGTAAGGATGTGGACGGTTCCCGCTCACTCGTGCCACTCGATGTGACATCATTTTCCGAAATATTTTGAACCTTCCTTGAATGAAACAGAGAACCAAGAGATTTAGCTCTTCGACTTTTTGCTGTGGTACCAGCGCTAGTACTGGTACGTAGTAAATTGCTGGTGCCGGTTTCGTCTTCAATTTCCGTCAAAAACTCATGTTGTGTGCTTTCTGTTACACTCACGGACGCTCTTGCCCGTTTGAAACGGGAACTCATTCCGCAGCCCATTGTTTAGTGTTTCTGACCAGTTCGCCTGCAATTGAGCTGTAACCTGCTGTTACTGTTTGCACCCATGTTTATGTTCCATTTTACAACTCAGAAGCATTACCAACAGCAGATAAACACGTACACGGTAGAAAGGTGCTCCATATCAATATCGACTGACTACAGCTAGCTAGCAGACGTATCTGCCTGACTAAACCATTCTGTCAGAGGGTGGACAGTACCACTTTTTCTGTTGACCGCTGTTAACTCTAGCTAGAATCATTAATAATAGGCATTCAAGACATGACTTGTCGAGCACATACCTAGCTAAGGGTGAAATAAACAAGAAATGTTGGGAAAATACGATGTAACAAGAAGTTGCTCATGTAACAGCTTTGTAGATACGAAACGTGTAGTTCTCCCGCGCTTTCCTTACTTGGCAAAATACATTCCCAAACAATCACGTGGGACAATGCTGAACTAGGCCATTACATTGTAGACTATTGTCAGGAAATTTGAATACAAGAGAATCGTTGAGCTGAGGGCCGAGAGTGTGATCGTCCTTAGCAACGGTGCCAACAACAAAAGTTGTGACGTATAGGTAACAACATTAACAAAGGCAAAGGTGAACCCTTAAAATTGCGATAGTAAAAAAGACTAAATCATGCATTGAATGACTGATAAGCTGACCGTGGACATAAATGGTCACAAGTGCTGGTAGTAATAACTGGATACGAAGAGACAGCTGTACACACTGTCACACACCACTACAGACCCCCTACAGACAACGTAAAGGCTGAAATTCTGGTAAGTATGTACACGCGACTTAACAGCACTAGTAAAACGTCTACATCATACATGGCTCAACTTATGACGAGCATGGCCAGATCATTTCAATGTATGTTTGGCCGTCTTCAGAAATCAAAAAGGTCGTGTCTCTGGAGAGTTATGAAAACCACATTGTTACTTTTCCACACCGGTTTAGGTTCCACCCTGTTTACTAGACCACGGTGACCTGTCATTTCAATATGCTATGAATTTCATTTGACATAAACGTGATACACCCCTAAACCGTTATTTGCACATGTCAGAGAGGAACAATCAACTTGACTATAGCTGTAGCAGTTAAAGTTGTTACAGTCTTGCATACTGCATGTGCACCTTAACTGTAATAATTAATGTAGAACACTTACACACCGTCACTAATCGAAGTTTACGCGAATATTCCGAGGTATTAATGACAAATGTAAAACAAGAGCAGAGTAAATATTTATTGAACTGCTTAGTCGAGTGGGATATGTATATGTAAGCTATATAAATATGTTATTGTATTAGTGTTACAGCTTGTAGAAACGAGAAAGATGTAACCTCCATCAAATCCTGGCAGCTAGCTTGTATGAGTCAGTTTTGTGAAATAATTTAAAAAAATGTTTAGTTTTGATATGTACTTGTTCAAATAAGTTTTTATGTATTTTATTAATGAATTATATTGTTGATTTGATCACTTTGAAATAATTCTGATGATTTGTGCTTGGTGGGTATGCCAATCCATGATCTGTCGATTGTCAGAGTGTGTGTATTTATTTTTACAGCCACAATCTTTGATTTTATCCTGTACTGTAATGTAATGTATCCCAGATACATAATGGGTTGAAAAATAACAAGGTCGTTGTCTAGGTGTACTCATGGAGGTAACCACCTCCATGGCGTGCTGTTGCCAAATTAAACTATGGTGTCTTTGCTTGGTTTTCATGCAGTTTCATTGCTACCTGTTATCATTTGCCAGTGGAGTCAAGGTTCTTCATTCTAGCACTATAAAGGTGGGCCAGGTAATATTGGATGTTGGTAATGGGCAAGTTGTAATGAGATAAAAATATCAATTTAGGTGTTGTGAAAAAAAAAATGTAGTCTGCTAGAGCAGTAGAAAAAGTTGGCCCAGAGCAAAAAGTGGACCTAAGTAATCCTTATGACTCCAGTGATAAAGATCACCAGGGATTTGAACCTACATTGTGTACCATCAAAGAATAAAATCAGACTGAGCTGAAGACACAGGAAACAGGGGCAGAATGGCAAAATAATTGGTTTGTTTAGTAGTTTAGAAAAAGTATACAGTGGTGTGTATTACAGTTAGTGAGGGCAGTCAACCACAGAGGAGTTTATGAAAAAACACAATGAAAACATCCCAAGCAACTATTGACTTGTATGTGGAATTGAAATCTATCCTAGGGGTGTTGTTTCTTTGTGTTGTAATTTGTTATGACAACTCTTCAGTTTTAAATCTCTTGTCAAACAGAAAACAGCCCAGCATATCATATCATATCCAGGGTCTTACAATCAGTAATCATGTGATCTTGTGTACTAGTGGTATAGAGACAAGGCAATCCTCGTAACAATCTGAAACAGTAAATATATATTTTTGATGCAAAAATGTGACTATCATTAAACATTCTCTCTGTTGTTATGTAGGAATTCAATATTTTAATTCTTCATCAAATATATATGTGATTTATAATGTGCATAGGGATGTGTAGTATTTCTTAGATTGTTGCTTTCGTTGTCTACAGGCTAAATATAACAATGTTTTGACGAGAATATATTTCTGGAAGGAACACTAATTGCATAGAGCGTACATTGATACATTTGTAGTAGCTGGATTCATGTGATATTTTCCTTAGGAAAACAACAATCTAAAGCAATACCACCTGTCTCTGTGGCAACATGTGGTTAGATTGGCTCCTTGCTGTATCTATGTCAAAATGTGAAGTGTTACAATGTATGTCAAATAGCTACAGTGTAACCAATAATGTAATAATGGCCAGCCCTGCCTCTAAAACTATACACTTCAAACAATGAAATATTGACTAGCATTGTCTGGTCTGATAGAATCACCATGGCAGAAAAGTTAGCAGACAAAACAGCTTTAAGAGAAAAATACTGACAAGAAGAGATGAAATGTCATAAGAAAATGTAATGTTATTCATGATATTGTTGTCAAAATTTTTAGTTATGTTTATCTAAAGGTTCTTGCGTAGATTATCACTAAAACCCATTCTTGATTTCAGAGCAAGTCCCATCCCTTTCAAAATTTGAAAAGTTCAAACTATAATAAGGATCAAGGTTTATATTCACATGTGAATTTTATAGCGTATTTTGTTAGTTGATATGTGAATTGACCCAATTAAAATGTAAATGACAAGAGTGATCAAAAATACACTAACTGAGAGGTGACAGTGTAATTAGTTACAGGAATGAGGTGATGTAATTTATTAGACACATATTGTGAATACTGGACAGTACTATAGTCATTGTACACTGTAGTGTCATGTGAAGTAAACGTTGAGGATTTAGTCATGGTGTGTAGTTACTCTTAGGTGACCAATGAGTCAAAATTTAACATAAATATTTGTCACACCTTTCAATTTGTTTACTCCACGACATGAGGGTATGCAGGAATGTCAATGCCTATGGTGTCAGCTCTCTAATTAATTTCTAAAGGGTTAAACTGTTCACTTTGAAAATTTTGTCCAAACTTTGAGCTAGGTAAACTATTTTGGTTTCAAAATTAAATCTAAAGGGCTATCTATGTTGAGTCTAGTCTAGTGTTATCTCGTTCATCGAATCTTAAGATCTCTTGATGATTCGATACCACGTTGGCATCCAGACTAAAAAAGTAGTGTTTTTAACAACAGCTGAGGAAATATTAAAAACTCTATTTTCTTTTATTTGCAGCAAACTCAATGAAAATGGAGGAGTGTGCAGAACCAGAAGGAAATGTTCCTGATGAGCAGGCACCAATACCTACTCAGGTAGATGAATCACTTGATAAAAACAAGGAAACAGAAAAACATGTTGCCATAGCAACCCCAGCTGAATCAAACGATGCCGGGAAAGGTGATGGAAAGACGGAGGAGGCTGAAAAAAATACATCTGATGAACTCAAGGTTGATTACAAGAAACTGAAACACAAGTATAAAAAGGCAAAGAAGGAGATTGAGGAATACAAAACGAAACACAAATCTGTTGAATCAGAGCTAGGTCAGCTCAAGGAACAAACTGAAGGACAAACGGTCACAATTAAAAAACTACAAGAACAGATTCATAATAATGTTGAAGATTCATCGCGAACAAGTAGCGGTGCCGATCTCAAGGAGAAGGCCAAACAGGCAGATGGTTTGAAATTACAGGCCAATTACCTCACCCGACAAGTCATGCAGACTCAAGAGACAGAGACATATTTAAGGGAAAAGCTGGCTGAAGCCCTGGAGAATAAGGAAGAGAGTGAAAGGAAGATGAAGGATCTCCAGGTCAGGTTGAAACGCTTCATCAAAGATGATCAGGCTAAGGATGAAAGAATTTCCAAGATGGAAGACGAACTTAAAGAAATTACACAACAAGTTGAGCTTCTTGAGCAGTATGTAGATGAGGAGCAAGTACAAAAGATAAGAAAAGAGGCTGGAAGTAGTGCACGGTCTAACGGGGAAAGTATTTCAGTCATGAGTGGAGAATCAAAAAGTGAGAAAAAATCAAGCGCATGTACTCTTCTGTAAATACTTTGTGGTAATTTATCTCTGGACATGGAAAAGAAATAATTGATTTACCGAAAAATGAATATAATAATAATTTAATATGTACAAAGTGCATTGTAGGTCAATGTACAGGGTTTACTTTGATCAAAAATTTGTGTATTTTGTTGAGGATGTAACAGGTTTTGCATTGACGATGTTAGGAATGTTCTGCCATGGCTGAAACTCTGAGGTTTTAATGTGCTGAGGGCCTGAGGCTGTAAAATATTTTATTGATACACATTTCTTTACTTGCCCGATGGACAAAAATACAGTAGTATTTGTATATTAGTTGTGTTTGTATATAGACCTTTTTACAAATGTACATAGGAGGAAGCAAATATTATCTTTTGAATATCTTTTAAAAACTTCTTTGTAAATCTTACCAATAGATACAGTTTCCCATTTAATATAGAGAATAATAAACCAATAATCTTTATGGAGAATGTATGAAAACATCTCCATGGCAACAACCATTTTGACATAGAAAAACTTCAGTATTGATATTTTTTGACAGAGTTTCTAATGTACCCATCTCTAATGATAAAACATTATTACCAACCAAACAAAACTATTAGGTCATAAATTTTGATAAATTAAACACATATCAGCCATTTATTATCAAACGTGTCAATAAGTTGAGTTTGTCATTTTGGATATTCTTATTGTGTAGTTTTCAGTCTTCTGAATTGGATGTCGGGGGAGGAAGGGTAGGTGTTGCAATAGAAAGGCAGGGCTCAATAGTCCCATGTCCACAGACTACCAATTCTTGTCATGCCCGGCCTACCATAATTTGCTGCTGGTAGCCCACTCAGGCTACCACAGTTTATGCAATGTTTTAAAGGATGGAAGATATAGGGACATCAAAGTATACTAATAACACACTCATTTTGAATAGAGGAAATCTGTTTTCTGCTCAGGAATATAGGCATATTAGTCACAATCCTTGGGCTACCACTTTCTAAAATTGGAAGCCCACTAGTATGCCAAAGAAAAAAAAATAATTTTGAGTCCTGGTCTACTTGTGATAAACCTGCAAATTTATTCTTGAAGCAGTACATCCAATATTCACTTTTTGAATAATTCAAATATGAAGATAAAAAATTCAGCGAAGTATAAATTTTATACATAATGTGAAAAGAGAGAATGATATTTCGCCCCAAGGCAGGTAGGTTGTAAGAATTTGTGACTGAATGTATTGTTAATGTACACACATCTCATTAGTCTCCTAGGCATTAGTCAACAACAACTTTGTTTTCATTGTGAAGAATTCCTTCACATGGTCTTATGTCACCTAGGTAAGCCTTTAAAGAAAGTCAATAGAAGACGTAAGAGGAGGGTGAACATTCAAATGAAATACCAAAAGGTATATACCAAGAATTGTTAGACATTAAATCTGTAAATAGCTAGGCTTCTGTGTTGTTGAAATGTATGTGTTTACATGTTTACCAAAAATGAATACTTTGATCCATTTCATAGTTGAGAGTTCAATAGATCAAAGCTAGCTTTGGGTTTCTGAGCTGTTATACGTCTTTGGTGGGATGAATATTTCACAAAGTACCTGGCAACAAATCCCTCAAGTAAAAATCAAATATACAGGTTCTTGTTTATTTTTCAATGAAATGAAATGAAATGAGAGGCTGTTCTAGTTGTCATGGCTACATTGCCTTATTTACACATACGTATCTTCCAAAAGTATATATAAATGTTACTGCATCAAACAGTTACTGCATCAAACAGACTAACGCCTCAATCATGGGTTAGTCCCCTGCCTTTGTTAATCCTGTTTGCCCAAATTGTAGGTTCTTATGTACTCACATCAAATACCACCCTGGTAGATAGAGAAAATGTCAGCCGATACATGTACATTTAAAGTTTTTGGCATGTACTGTAGTATGTTAGATGCAAGCATGGGAAGATTTGACATTCTTCTATGAAATCTTGAAAAATCATACATTTTTGTACCAGTATTGCAGTTTGTATATTTTTAGGCAAGTGACTTGAAAATTGCTTGTTTTCATTTTGAACATTGAAAAATTGTACATTTATTGTGAGAGTGTTGACAATTGTATGTTTCTGTGCGAATGTGCTATTTTCACTGTAAATGTTGAGAAATTGTATATTTTGTGCATATGTTGTAAAATTATACATATTTTAATTATAATTTTTGTGTGTATATATTGTAAAATTAGATATGCATTAAAGAAATTATAATTATAAAATTATAATTTCTTTGTGCATATGTTATAAAATTATACATTTTTTTTCATATATTATAAATAAATATACATATTTTGTGCATTATAAAAATTATAATTTTGTGTGCATGTTTGAAAAATTGCACATTTTATGCAATTTGTTTCAGATCTGTTACAGGTCATAATGTTGAAAACCCTTCCATTTTGTGCCAACATCATAAATATTTTTTTTTTATAATTTTAAACTCAAACTGATTATTATTAAGTATTTTTTCCTCCTTGCTTATATCAATTGTGTTTTCCTTTATTGAAATTAAATGATCAATGATTAAAACTGTTGTAAATAAGAATTATTTTATCTTTAGAATTAAAAAAATAAAATATTAATGTTGCCAGATAATTTCGAAATAAGTATATTAATGTACTGAGGTAATAAAAATGTAGGTGATGTCAAACATAAATAGGACACCTCCAAGATCATAATTTTTCAGAAGGATTAATTATGTTAAGAGGAGAGTAAAAAATGACTACAGTTATTCTGATCCGTCTACTACAGACCTTGATCAAAATAAATAACTGTATTTTACTGTCCTATTTATTCATCAAGCCATGAACAATATATTTTCCATTGATATATTATATTAAAATGATAAATTTCACAAAACCGTTCTGCAACACTAACTCGTAAACAAAATTTTGACTGTTGAAGCCAACTGTAACAAGTCTCCCTATAGTATATACAGTCGAACCTCATTAGTACGAACTCGGTTATAACAAAAAAATGTATGCGACGAACACTAGTCAAAGGTACCGATCTCATGCTATTGTTTGCTATGTAAATCACAATGTTTAGAACAAACTCAATACATGTATAGCGAAAACCCATTTACAACGATCTGGGGGTTTTTTGACACCACCTACAATGAACATTTTACTTTTAAAAAAGTGCTACAAAAAAAAGGAAACTTCAGTGACAACATGTACTTGTAATATTATTATTTAGTATTTCTGCAGTTTATATAATCAGAAAATTTGTGAAAACTTCATGTACTTACTGGTCGGTCTGTACACATGCAGCTTTAAAAATTTCAATGGGGATTTTATTTGACGAAATAATTAGTTTTTCCCAAATGTTAGATTATAGTTGTAAACAAGAAAGGTAGTGAATCTAAAAATGGGGATAGCATACTAACATATTAAGCCCTCATTTATGTCAAGTGGGAAAATCAGCAAATCTTTACACAGCATTTTTTGGAGAAGATATATGACTAATTATTAGTGCTTGAAATGGCATGAATATGTTGGAGTGACTTTTAAGACCTACCATTCATTATAAGTGTAGGACTTTCATAAATGCAATCATACGACATGTAATATCTTTATGAAAACAGTAACAGAGTGTATGTCTTTCATGATAAAACTTAGCATTCTACTAAATCATTGATACAATACACAATGTATATAGCAATAACAGCCTACTTAAGGTGCTAACACCTGCTTGAGTCCCTGACCAATCTATTTTTGATATGATGGATTTCTTAAAATACTCTTTTTTATTTTCTGTGCATGGATTACTTCTTGTTGACTATACTGTCGTAGATTTTTATTTTCTATGATTTTTTTTTTTTTTTTTTTTTGGGGGGGGGGCTGTCATACCAAGCTTATATCTTATTTTGTGTAATTTTAATTTGTAAATTAGAATATTGGTTGTAATTTGATAGCAGTACTAGGTACTGGTTATTTGGTGGTAGTGGTGGTGTGGTGGGGGAAATTAAGGGTCTGTTTCTCTTTTTCTTTGTGGGGAATGGGGTGGGGGACATTTTTGCTTAATATCTCCCCAGAAATCAGCAATCAGGGGTACATGGCTGGCCATATTTTCAAATCAACTTCGTATTATATATTTGGGAGGTTAGTATTTTTTGAATCAATGTGTTTTTCTGAAGCAATTACAGGAAATGTGTTTTATACAAACAAAGGATATTTGATATACATGGTGTATTGTTTTCCTTTTTACAACTATAAAGTTTCCTCACTGCATCTAAGTGAGCTGTTGCTGTATATAATATCTTGATTTTACAGTGTTTTTTTCCTGAGGTTTTGGAACCCAAGTAACAGCAAGAGATAATGGGGTAAAAGTTGCACAGTTTCCCATACAATCTACCATCCAGCAAGCAAATACTCATGGCCTAAGGGTTAAACTACTTGTCTAGCAATTCGTAGACACAAAGGCCCCTTAGGTCACTCGTATTTTCCTTGGCTGCACCAAGAAAAATATTGGGGAATATTAAACATCTAATTATAATGCAATTCACAATTTCTCGTGAAGGAAAGTGTGTGTCATGCTGTCATCTGGACTGTGCTTTGCCACCAACAGCATAATTTGATTGCAATGGAATCTATTTCAGCGAGTTACGTAAGATTTCTTGATGCATCTGTGTGAATCTACTGCATTGTTATATCAATGTCCTTGCTTGAGAAAATTCCCATAATCCCTTGTCTATGGTACGAAATTGACATACAAGAAATTGAAATGTATAACTACACATCTGTGTTGTGAAATCCACAAAAAACATTGACTGTTAATGTAAACTATGGAAATCTTGCAGCCAAAACACATCAAACCTCCTGGGCAAATCAAATTCTATGCAACATATTATCAATCCCATGATGATAAATATTCCATCCATTGCTTAGATGTATATAGTGTATAATTATAAACACATTGTACTTTAAAAGTGTGGGGGCTTTTTTGGGGGTATAATTGTGAGTTGTTATAAAATATGTACAGATAAATAACAAGAAATTTAAATAAAAACCCGATATTGTACATGCTTGAACTGGTGTAAGCTCTTATGTACATTCGTGTATGTATGTGATGAGGTGTGTAAACTAGGCTGGTCACATGGGGTGCCATTTCTTTGGATGAATATTGTAGTTACTAAAATTACTTGGAATGGATTATGAATTAACACTCAACTCAGCTGCTATATCGTTAACTCAGCTGTATTTGGGACTTGGTAGAACAGAAGTTCCTATGTGTAATTATGCTTTAAAATGTGCTTATAGAGGCTGCAATAGATTGTATACTCCCCAGGAAGTTGAGGAATTTATACTATAAGCTTTGAACCATCATGACTGTGTTAATAGTCAACCCAGCTGTATAATTGGGGACCTGTTAGGACAGAAGTTGCAATGTGTATGCTGTAATCCTCTGTGCTTATAGAGGCTGTGGATTAATACTCCCCAGGGAGTTGAGGAATTTATACTACTGCAGGGGGGGGGGGGTAATAAGCCTTGAACCACCACGACTGTCCTTTAGTCAAACCAGCTGTATAATTGGGGACCTGGTGGGACAGAAGTTGCTATGCATGTGTAATATGTTCTACATGTAATCCTATGGGCCATGAGGCTGTAGTGAATTACTCTCCCCAGGGAGTAGAGAATTAGTTAAATGATAAGATTTGAACCATGATTGTTCTTCAGTTAACCTCAGACCACCCGGTGGACAGAGAGTCAACCCAGCTATATGATTGGGGACCTGATATGATATAATGTGTATACATTAATCCTGTGTGTTTATAGAGGTTGCCATATACCGGTAATATATATTGTACTCCACAGGGAGTTGAAGTTTTATAGGACCGTTGCACAACAACGGCATCCATTATGGAAAGAAGCTTTACAGTGCTTTTCCCCAAAGTATGTCAAAGTCATTAGTTAATGATATATTAAAAAAGTAACAGCATGCATACTACTTTAACAGATTCTACCAACTTTCACTGGTTGCTGGCCATGGATTTTTTTTTGCACTTTTACCTTGTGTAGTAGTTACTGTTTATATCCAGAGCCCACACGGTGTAAGTGATGTTTGTGTGTTATCTTTATGGTGTCTATCTCAACATTAAAACCTTGTGATCATGCAGGTTCACTGATCTTGACTCGCTTTGGGGAAAAGCACTGTAATAAATATGTCCTACAGTGCCACTATTATATTTTTTTGATAGATTTACTGAGTGCATGTTTTACTGTGTTGTCTACCTGTGTACTATGTATATACACTACTGCTACTCGTGTTATCAGTATCTGTAAAGTAATTTTCCGATCGCAACCACTCAATTTCTTTATCCACACCACGTACTTCCAATGCAATAGATACATCAATACATGACAATAAGTCAACCTTTTTTGTTCTATTTTGATAGGTACTGAGATTTGTTGATAACCTCAATGTTTTATTTGGCGCTGACATTATACTTTTTGATGGAAATGTCACCTTCAGCATTTTAATGGGTTTTTTTTCATCATGTTAGTTTGTTGAAATGAATTCCCTATAGGATGGGTTGCTATGGAAACACACGTTTCTAGTCCATAGTCACGAATACTACCACATTATCAGATAGTTCTGCCCAAAAGCTGTTCGCATGTCACAATAATTGAAATTTGTTGGTTATGTTATATTGTCGGCGAAGAATTATTCATGACATGCTATCAGGATATGCAAATTCGGTCTAAGAAGGTTATTTTCAGACAAAACTGTTAAACTTTAAAAGTACTGGTTTGAAATTTGGTAGGTACATCTTATGTGTACAAACTTTTAGCTATGTATGAACTGGGGTGGGGGGTGAGGGGGGTTATACTGTATACTTACACATATTGATTAAAATCTATGTAGCCGGGGGGGGGGGGGAGACTATATACGAAAAGTCTTGAGTTCATTTCGGGGTAGTCTAGTTCCTATACGATACGTTATGATTATTACGATCATCTCCACTTTCCTATACGACACGTTACCATCATCATGATCATTACTAGGATCATCCCCACGTGTATGGTACGTCAAAAGTCGAACTCGTAGTATTTGTAACGCGTCACATGGAGATGATAGTAGTAATCGTAACGCCGTGTCTTATAGGAACTAGACTAATTTCGGAGGGGGGGGGGTTGAATTTTTTGGAAGCGCAAAGGCGGGGGGGGGGCAGCAGCGAATTTTTATTATAACCCCCCCCCCCATAAATTCTGACCGCAGCCTAAATATGAATGCCGAGGTCTTACCACAGGGGACTCGAATCAGTTAGTTATGTTTACAAATCAAACAAACAAATAAATAAATAAATAAATAATGACAATCATCAACAATAGAGTAATCACAAATCAGTATCAACAATAATGTTCACTGCATCCACGATAAATATATTAAAGTATAATTAATTGATTTTTAGGTCTGCATAAAAATCAGCGCCCTCAACGGCGTTCACGATTTCATCATATATTTTTACTACTTATGGATAATACACGTATCGACCACTGATTGACATGTACAATGTCTATATATTGTGATTGTCAGTGAATATATTGTGGTTGTCTGGTCGAATAATGATACTACAGTTACAATGAACATATTTATTAGTGCATTCTGAACCTGACCGTAATCAAAATGCCATAATTCAATGAAGACTTCGATGTAGATATAATGTCTACTCTGTCTTGGTAGAATTTTTGGACAAAGTAAATTATAGCTAGGATATCAACAAATGCTCCTCAAATTCTCATATATTACATTGTACTCTTAATGATTACACAATAGTTACACTGCTATCACACTGTCAAAGCCATGACCCTGTGAAATTCTGTTTACAGTACGATAATTTATTCATACACGGAATTTGAATGGCAATGTTAGCATTAAATCGGCCTTCAGTCATTCTAAGGGGCGGGGAGGATTAACACGAGGTCACCATCCCGTTTCAATACCCTATCACAGAAAGTACTGTCTTTGTCGCGTCGTAAGTAGGGGACATCGAAAACATAGCTAGGTATCGTATCTGTGATCGTGACATTTTGCTATAGGCCTATGCATTTTCGGTAAATATTTATAAATTTTATTCAACCCTAAAATGAACAAAATTTTGCTTAGATCAATTAAAACAAAGACAATTTATCCCTTTCCATCAACCACGAATACGTAACCTACAGAGTCTGCATTAAAACGAGAGATGATGTGAACATGTCGGTAACTTTATTTTTGAAAATACTATCTTATGATGAAAGAAACTGATGTACAGTGGAAAACAGAACGTATCGTTGTGTATGATGACATCATTGTCATGTGACCATCAATTCTTCGTCAGCGAAGTTTCAACATATCATTCTTCATTTTCGCCATGTGCAATTTTTTAAAATGATTTTTGTAACCAATATAACGTATATCGCCCAAACAAGTTTTTTCTTGTATAATAACCATAAGGGATACATCAGTAAAAATACCAAAATGGCTCCACATAAACGTATGAAGATGTGCAAAAAGGGATAACATTTTCCTAGCGTCCTCCCAAGACTTTTTACGTAGATTCTGTGAGACTGTCTAGCGGCTCCAAAATCGGCAACACCCATTGTGATGAACGAGAAGGCTGATGCACTGCATGTCCAATCTTCTGCGTGCGCATTGAGAATCGTCCCTACTCCAACCAATGTACCAATAAATATAATATGAGCAACGATAAAGTCAGCTGTGGAGAGAAAATAACAACTTATCAAAATTATATAACATGTCTTACAAAACAGTGGGTAGGGTGGAATAGGGTAGAATGGGGTAGGGTGGGTCGGGGTAGGGTAGGTTAGGTAGGTAGGCAGGCAGGTAGGTAGGAAACTACCCTAAAATCTGCAAGTATGACTGACACCTTGGACCATAATCGAACCCGTTGGATTTGGACAAGAATCATTGATGATAATTATTAATACGATGAAAACGTTACTGTACACGAAACTGTTTGGCCCTAGGCTAGCTTACACCTCATTAGGTGTACGGTCTGCATAATGATTTGGTGAACTATATGCTATGCCATTGAACGTCGAGGACTTTAATACCAACATATATCGAATCTTCCCCTCCGGCAGATGCTTCACAAAAAATGGAATTTTTGTTTGGTGTGTACTATATGAAAACATGCAGCTACGTATGATTCGACAGATCAGACGAAACTTCAGATATAGCCAAATCAAAAATATACTTTTTCCTTCCGAAAACAAGACATCAGAAAATAGGGTTGATAGGTGGTTTTGAATTTTATTTATTTATTTATTTATTTATTTATTTGGTGTAATTGCCAAAAAAACAAGATATTCATTGGTCACAATACTTCAATTTATGATAGTTTGATGGGGTACGTGTAAAAGAAGTCGATGAACACAATTATATGTGAAGTAGATTGTACTGTACAAATGCAACTTACAGGCTGAAAAGACCGGGTTTCTCGGATATACAGTTAGCACTTCATCAACTAAAACCTTTGTGTTTCACATTTCATTTTCAAGTAGTAAATTATCATGGTAAACGAAGCTGTACAAAAAATTAAAATCCAAAATACATACCCATCTGTAGTTTATACGGCAACTTTATATAAGGCGTCGCGTGTGACAAAAATCACAAATTGCTTGACGTGTCGAGGAAAAACACGTGCACTGTAATCAGATCTATGATTGAAGATGATTTTGATTTTTCCCGATTACCAAATTCACTCACGTCAGTCTGTCAAACCCCAAATTGCTAAACATTTGCTGTTATGGACCAAATGCGATGTTATGACAAAGAACTTATTTTAGCTACTTTTCATAGCTCACATACAACTTTTACTTACCAATGTGCCGACAAATTCGCCTTGACCTTATATATCGATATGATTAAACGAGAAAAAAGCGGGTAATCAGCTTCCTACGAAAGCCGTAAAGGGACTGACAGAAGTATAAGTTTTTGACCAAAATCCATATTTTTACACTTAATTTACTTCTCACTGACAAGATCATCATGAGCTGATTTTTTCTTCATCTACACACTCCTAAAAACATCCAAGCAAATTTCAGCACAATCTGCCCACTAGTTTTGAAATTGAAGTTGTTGTTTTTTTACCAAAAAGCCTAATTGCATACCACTGAGGGGATCATCATGAAGAATTTTTCAGTTGCAAATACCTTAAAGTACACCCTCACCAAAGTTCAGATCAATCTGCTCAGTGGTTACGGAGCTTTCACCAAAAATCACATTTTTGACCCAAATTACACACCTGTGGTGTGATCTTTTTTATTTGAACAATTTTCTATCTATTGTGCTAAAAAAATGAACGTCCGCCTAATGCATAAATAATATGTTAATCATCTATGCAATCTCAAAATTAATAAGTTATTTGAAAGGGTAAGGAAGAGCTTACTAGTTTATGCATGATCGAATGTTTGTCCAGTGTGATAATCTCCCAGCAGATGAGAGATAAAGCAAACTGTTAATGTAAGTCTCAGATTTATAAGATTAGGAATGTTTTAATTTAGATGAGAGGGGAAGAATGGACAAGGCGTCTTTATTTAGTCATTAAAGAAAAGAGAGAATTACATACAACCTCAGACTGCTATAGTGGTCTGAGATATAGCTGAGGGCAAAGTAACCAGGGAAAGAAAAAGAGATAGTTTTAAAACTCAATGAGTGAATTGATCAATATCACACACAAAATAAGTTATATTGCACCACAAAAATTGATCATTCAATCGATCAATCGTTCAACCAAATAATAAATCAATCAATCAATAAATCAACCGATCGATCGATCAACAACAACAACAACAACAACAACAACAACAACTCAAACAAAAACAAACAAAAACAAACACAAAAACCCGAAAAATATTTGCTTGTACAAAAATTACATAAATTGAGGCAGATTTCATATAGTTGTCAGGAATTTTTTATTAAATTGCTTTTATTGTTTTAATATAAACAATACAATGTATACCTCAGTGTTGTCATCAAATCTACATTCAGTCTACATCAACAATATATATTTGGTGAGCTACTTGAACATTTTGGTGCAAAACAAAGTTAAATTCATGAATTTAGAATGAACAATATATACGTTTGTACAAAATGTCTGCATACTTAAGGAACGTAGTACGCCATGGCCCACTTCTTTTCAGTTTAAGACCCTAGCTGGTTCACAGACAAGATATAATCTTGCCTTCTGGTAAAAGCTTTTGGAAGTTCAGCTTAATAAAGAGATATCATTTCAGAGGTGTATCTTCTTCAACACTAAATAGACATGGAGTGACAGTGAAGGCAATCCTAGCCTGCAACCATTTCAAGATACTTAAAGGTCAATCAGGAATGATATGAAACAATGTGTTCACATGACACGACTTTGTTACAATCCTTCATACCTCGCCTAGGAGGAAGGGACAAATAATTTTGTACTCCTCAATGTCCCCCAAGTCAGCCAAACCCCATTATATATAGGAAACACAGACTCTATATAATCTATATCACCAAGCTCCCTGATAGTCATTACCTCTACAGAGGATTTTATTTGTGTTGTGTATGTAACATGTACGACGTCAATAGCAACGTTGTGCCATCTAAAAACACCCCCTTTACACAATCACCCCCCCTCCCGGGGGGGGGGTACATATACTAATAACACTCTTAACTATTTTCAAGACAAAAATATTCCAACTTTTGTGGATGTATTGATTGAAATGGTCAATGGAAAAACACTCCTGTGTACTATATATACAGTTTATCCATTACATTAGCTGCACATAATCAGACCAATTATTTTGGGATTGCCTCCTAATACCTAGCCCCAATACCAACCAACTACAGTACCATATAATTGCAATTTTTGAAATGGGAATCTTGAATTAAAAGGATTCAGTGATCATAGTGTTGCAAACTGACATCAGCTAAGTTATCGCAGAACAGACAATAACGGTGAAATTCCTACATATATCATAAATAATTAAGGACTGTTTAGAACTGATTATTATTGTAACCATGGCAACAAAGTAATATTTCACTATCAAGTTATCTGTTTCATTTCAGTATTATTGTCCTAGATTTGAGATGTCGCCATATGTCTCTCTTAAAAGAGATTTCTTTCATCCAGAAAATCATCTTAAATTTCAGAACCATTGTTTTCCCCATGCACTGCAGTTATCTGTCAAAAACAAATCAATGGTAATAGACACTCATGAATTACCATTGCATGAAAAATTTACGAACTAAATGAAAGCTGTAAAACTGATAAAGTTTTATTTTGGGTTGATGACTTCAGACTTTTTGTATTCATGAACAGGAGAGAACGGTATTGATAGGTAATCCAATTTGCTGACGATATAGACTGCAATGAATTAAATATCTTACCAACTAGCTTGCATTCTTCATAATTTATTGTCTAAGGTTGGAGGATATGAATATAATTGTGCATTCCAGGGAGCTTCTGGGATGAATAGAGGCACATTTATGTTTTATTTATTGGGTAAACTCTTCAATAGAATATTTATCTCATTATTTATCATCATGCTACTGTACTTTACATTCATTTTCTAATTTTCTGGTAAGGTTTTAGAATCGTAGAAAAAAGGGGAATTTTGTTAGATTCACATTTTCTATGGACCTGTTCATAAGTTTGATGGAAGAAGAGGATGGTTGGTGTGTTAACATTGGCAGATTTAATCTTTTCATCCCTGGATGGACAAAATCTCTAAGCCAGCACCTTCTCGGCTAAAACTAGTACACACAGTAGCCCTGGATAGCTTGTATACATCTCATTGTTCTTTACCCCCCCCCCCCCCCCCCCATGAATAAGAGGATTATCTGCATGCAGACTGAGTGAGTAATGAATTACATCATAAAGATTTTTACAATTTGAAAATCCTGCAGCAACAGTGTTGGCCCATAGTCATTAAGTTACACTAATGCTGAAATATTGATATTTTCTGTTAGAATGCCGAGATATTTCTTAAGATGTACTTGGAGAATAGTCTGTAAGGTACGTTGTGATGGGGGTGCCCTCACCGGCACATCAGTCAACTCAGTTCAGCAGGCCAGTACGGGTGGAGGTACAAAACATATTTTACAATCGACTCAGAGAGCTGGAATATCCACTGTCTGTAGTAGTGTGGTACCAATTACTGAATATTTGATGCTATACAGGTGACACTATACAACCCTAGTTCTGTAGCAGGGTGGATGGTTGAGTCCATTTGTTAAAAAGCTGCATACCAAATTTCTCAATGCTATAAATGAAATCTGCTAAAAAACCTTGACATAACTAGAACTAGTTCATCTAATATTCAACTTATTTATGTTATTATTGCTCATGAATGTAAATGATTACCTAGAGATAAAATCCTCTCAATACCTCAAAAATACAGAATTTGTTGACAAACTCTACAATTCTTTGGAGCATTTATTTATACTATTTACACTGAATATAGTTTATGAGTACAAAATGCTATACACTTCAGTGTGAAACAGCTGCTATGAATATTCAGTGTTCAACCGTTGAATAACATATTTCTGCTATCTCCCATGATGCAATAGCCCATAGCAAAGACACCCTATAAACGCACACGAGCAACTTGATGTTGCTCAGAAATCGCAAATAATTGTAGGTGATGTAAAATCATGAAATGGCTCTCGAGAACCCATACTTTATGAAAATGTCTATTTTCTGGATTGGTATTCCTCTTTCACTGTAAAGAGAATTTTGATTAAATATACCTACAATTTTAATCAGATTGCTTCAAAATAAGTTGAGAGCGGGGAAGTTTCTCAGTTGCTAGAAATGCAAAATTAAAATTTTTGAAGACAGTAAATAAAATATTGGATAACCGAGTTTATCATTCATCTATGACGTACCGTATGTTACACCTGGTCTACAAACACTTGGTGTTCGTAAGTTAACGTAATAAATTTCTGTATTAGCAAAATTGGAAGACTTGATTAAAAACAATGCTGGAAACATAACATAGTTTTAAAAATTATTTATTTATTAAATAAACAATAAACTACAGCATATAGCACTTGTTTGCGATGAAAATACTGTGACAAATTTGTTGGATACAAGGTCACCCCAAGTAGAGTCCATCTCAAATTCACCAAAATGAATGGTGTGAATCAAGGCTCGGGCGTGTCCTTTTCTTGGCGATGTTCACATATAGTTTGGCAGCTGTTAATCAAGACTGGCACATGTCCTTTTCTTGGCGGTGTTCACATATAGTTTGGCAGCTGTTAATCATTGCTGAGATATTTTCTTTTCTTAGCTGTATTCATGTATGGTTTGAGTCTCCATTCAGTGTCTGCAGTACCAGCATTATCCAGTGTACCAAGTTTAATTTCATATACTGAAATATATAAACCAATAAATAATTGGTTTTCTGTGTGATTTAACTTACATCATGCCAATATATGAGAGAATGTGAATGTTTGGAGTTGCTCAATATTCATGTTTTGGTGACAAATACACTGGAACACACACCATGACGGTAATACTAATGCACATACATCTATGCTGTCACAAGTATGAATGCACACACACACACACACACACACACACACACACACACACACAAAGTATGAATGCACACACACACACACACACACACACACACGCAGCCAGGCAAACAGACAGACAGACAGACAGACAGACAGACACACACACACACACACACACACACACACACACACACACACACAGCCAGCCAGCCAGCCAGCCAGACAAAAAAAAAACCCTGAAATACAGGTTTATACTGAAATTCTGAACCTTAGAAAGTGGCCTGGTTTACTTTAGTATTTGTTTTGTGTTTATCTTAGACGAAAAATAACTTGTCATCACTTATTCATCTCTATATATTTATTTTTAATTCTCTGTATTTCCAATTTACGATTGCAACACATCCAAAGGTACTTTAATTTGTTTAAATGTCAATCACACCTCAGAGTGTTTCATATGATACCTGTTAAAACTCTTCAGGGGATATGTATATTTGAGTGAAAACCTTATAATTCATTCACAAGCCATGCTAATGATTCTACCAACAGTCACTACATTTTTTGTTCCGAAGAAAATACTAGAAAGTATTCATATTATTTCGCCTGTAACCATAGTAACCAAATTCCAAAGAGCTATTGAACCAAAATACACTGCCATAGTAATGGAAAGTCTGCGGGATGTCACTGTCATTGTTGTTGATTTTTTGCACCAAGGGTAAATTACTGTAAACCTAGATATTTTCATGACTAGAAAATTTTGCGATTTTTTTAGTCTTCAGCTAGTTCTCAAAGACTAATTTTTACCAGACTGGCACATTGCGTTCATGTGAAAAAAAAAAGGCATTTTACTCTCTAGCTATTTTTGCATTTTAGTTTTCCAGCACAAATAAGACTTTTAGTGAAAATTTCCATATATTCATTTCTATATTGACAACATGATCTCGTTTGTACATTAGCTGGCGACAAGGAGGTTGAATATTAAATATTAATCTGTCATCTTCTGTAACCAGATATGTTGGCATCAATGAAATGATGTCCTGAGTCATATTTGGAGTATGTCTGTTGCTTTGTCTATTGATACAATAGAATCTGCCATCAAGACAAGATTACAGTTTTTGAAGTACGAGTACAAAATGTTTGTTGAATTATAGAAGTGTATTTTTTTAAGGATGGTGAGTAGGAAAAACCTGCCAGAGTTCTACATGTAATGTATTTTACCAGGGTTCCACGCCAGTATCATAGTTTGTAGATATATGGAAATCTGTGTAAATTTTAGTCGAATTCCCTTCTCTGTTATTATGGTTCCCAAATCTTTGTACAAAAAACTAAACCTGTATGAATGTTGTAGGTGGTTTACAGACTATGCCTTAGTTTATGGTGCTTCATGCATACACAATTCTGGACAACAACAGGGTATACAATTTTTGAAATTTTGACTAAATCATAATATCTGTAAGTACACTTATTATAACAAGCCAGAAGATTTCAAGTCATGTTGGGATTTTGGTTATTACAACTTCACATCACACCTAGCCCTGATACACCCTAACGTATTTTAACTAGTTTATGAAGCATTGGCCAGAAAGCACACATTTTTATTTTTGGTTTTTAAATTTACCCGCTGTGATATGATGCAAACACCTTCATCATGTGATTGGAACCAACAAGGAGAACATAGCAGTACCCATGTAAATGTGATTAACATATTATGAACATAACATCGCTGTGAAATTGTAATCTAATATTCCATATTCCGGTTACTGAATATGTGACCATTTCTCTTGGGTAACCACCACAAGAGGGCACACCAGATTTGGCAAAGTGCGGGCTAAATTTTGTGTCATGGCCACTGGCTGCATGGCAGTGCATGGCAGAGTGAATGAAATGTGTATGTGAAAGAACGGTGTGTGTTCTTATTAAAAAGAGCATTAGAATGGTTAGGCATGTATTATAATATGTATCATAACGGAACTGCAATAAAATTTGTAGAATTTTATGATTTGACAATACTCACATTTCATTTCAAACCTCGGTCCCACTTCTTGTAATTCGATATCTTTACCATTCTCTGTTTTCTTGTAAGTGTGGTGTCTGTTGTTCAAAAATACACTGAATGTTATCAATGGCATAAAAATAATGTGAATACTTTCAAAATTGTCATAGTTTGCTGTAGTCTTTAACCATACACATCATTTACGGAACATTAGTGAATATTTGGCAATATTTGATCAGGGATATTTTAAAAAGTTGACTACTACAGTGTTACAGCCTGTAGATTGGTAGGTAAGATTATATCTACCCAGAATCCCAACTCAAAATATCATGTTAAATATATAGAGATTTCAGATGATATCTATGCAAATTTAATCAGATTCCTCTCTCTGTAACTGAAGTTTACAAGTTATATAGAGATTTTGGATGATATCTATGTAAATTTTATCAGATTCCTCCCTCTGATTGCAGTTTAAAAAGATATATAGAGATCTCAGATGATATCTATGCAATATTATCAGATTCCTCTCTCTGTAACTGAAGTTTACAAGTTATATACAGATCTCAGATGATATCTATGCAAATTTAATCAGATTCCTCTCTCTGTAACTGAAGTTTACGAGTTATAGAGATCTCAGATGATATCTATGCAAATTTAATCAGATTCCTCTCTCTGTAACTGAAGTTTACAAGTTATATAGAGATCTCAGATGGTATGTATGCAAATATAATCAGATTCCTCCTTCTGTTTCCAAACCCATACATTATCACAACAAATAGACACTACTGGTATTCTGTAAAACATAAGCTTTACTAAAGTAACCGTGGTGAGAGACTATGCTAGAATTAATTCAAATTTATCATATTCCTGTAAAGCCACAGTAGCTATATGATTTCACTACATGTACTTTCCATTAAATTTTTACCTTGTTGAAAAAAAATAAAAATCTTTCCTGGAAACAGTTCAATCCTTCTGATCAGCTGAACTGCTTCTTTATTACTATGTACACTAGCTTGATGTCCATATGTAAACTGTCATGTAGCATGTATAGACCTGATTTCTTATTTATCAACAAATTATAAATGTGTGGGATGTTATGCATAATTCAGCGAGTACAAAAAATAACTACTGAGGTAAGTGGAAAATAAGAATATAAAAGAATGAATGAATTTAATTTCTGATAAAAAATCTACAAATATTTTCTTGCACAACATATAGTCAAAGATCATCCCTGGCTAACAGTGAAATGTACAAAAACTATCAACACACCTGAATGAAATGTGATCATCTTGATTGGCAAATGTAATCACTCTTTTACTTTCGTCCTTTGGAACAGGAAATAAATACCTCAAAATATTTTTAACCTGGAAAATGAAACCAGAAAAGTGTATTACAATTGTTATGTAAGTTATGTAAAGCTGAGCTAATGGCTATGAAAAAGGTAGACACACTGGTGGTTTTTATAAAAAAAAATTGACCAGTGATCCTGATGAATGGCGCCCTCACACAACAAATATACATGTACATACGTCTTCTGTTTTTTTTCTGCATTCTTGACCAGGACACTGCAGTGAAAAATACTACATGTAGTACGTCTTTGTGGGTGCTACCTTAAAGGAACAACGGATATTTCAGTCTGCAGTACATTGGATTCAATTATTTTGTAACACTTTCTACATACTAAATATTGTCTGAAATAAATGAAAACAATTGTAAGATTTTGTTTCATGTTCAAATTACCTACCCTTTCCCCTAATTTGGAATTAAAATGGTGGAATATAAGATGTGGATAGGCTTCTGACATGGTTCCTACATTTGGTATGTCATGTCTCATGACAGTATTAGACAAAGTGAAGTAAGCTGTGGGTCCATACGGTAAGTGACAAACTATCATACCATCTGAAATCAAATACAAGTCACAGATTATGATATCTTTCTCAGTTCTGTATGGAATATGGCTGACATCTGCATTACTACAACAGTGAGCGAATAAAGGGAGAGATCAATAGTTCAATGGCAAACAAAAAACTAAATTTCTTTTTTTTTAAGTTGGGGAGTGGTGGGGGTGTTGAACCTTTTAGGTCGTATCCGACAAAAATGATTTTACTTGTAATAGAATCTGTTTTGTACCTCTGGTACACCTGGTCGCGCTTAGGCAGCACCACTGTTGTTAGTGCTCGTATCGTGTCCTTTATTTTTCGTTACTGTGTTCTTTTTTTGCGTACGTGGTTTGGTGTTCGTCTTCGTGAATGTATCAACGTCCGTGCACTGTGACTTTTTCGCACTAATTTTGTACAGTTTTGTGTAAATTGGTGATTTTCGTCGTCCTGGCGTACACGTTCGTCAAGGTTCTACTGGGAAGGACTTCAATTCAGAATGGTTTCATTTGCATATTCAAGGAGCAAGCTGACAAACATTCTTACATCCTTATTGAATAAGCCTGTAATGAATCGTTTGAATGTCACCACCTGGCAGAGACTGAAAGAATTGAAATTGTGTAGAGTGCGGCCTACGAAAAGAGGAATTCCAGCAGGTAAACCAAAACAATATCCCATCCCTGTAAGAATCACCAGGCGGAATGTACACAAGAGGTCACCCCATAATAACGTGTACGACGCTCAAAGGATTATTATTACACCTGAACGTGTACCTGAGAAAAAGTTGATTAGATCCTTGCCGAACTTTCTACTTTGCAATGCAAGATCACTGGTTAGGAAGGTTGATGAACTACAGACTGTGTGCAATATGAATAGTGTTCAGATAGCGGCCGTGACAGAAACCTGGTTTACACATGAAAACAGCGACAGTACAGTATCAATGGATAACTATCGCCTCTTTCGAAGGGATCGATCTAACCAACGAGGTGGCGGGGTAGCTTTATATGTTAATGAGTCTTTGAACCCTAGGCCATTAAATAATCATATTGACGGTGTGGAATCCATCTGGTGCACTGTACGCCCGCCATGGTTGCCCAGAGGTCTGAGTCAATTGCTGATTGGATGCGTTTACCATCCACCTGGTAATGACGAAAAACCATTGACTAGTCATATCATTAATGCTATTGACACGGTTACATCTAAATCACCCGAATCGGGTGTCATTGTCCTTGGAGATTTTAATAGGATGAACATTAAACCAATTGCGATTAATTGCAATTTAAAGCAAGTGGTCAAGATCCCTACACGAAATGATGTTACATTAGACCTGATTGTTACTAATTTGCAACAATTATATAACTCTCCCAAATCAATCGGTCCACTGTGTTCCTCAGATCATGCAATGGTTCTCTGGCAAACGGCTCGTGCCCCACTCATCCCAGCTGAATCAATCACAACTCGTTCATTTAAAGACTCCTGTAAACGTGAATTCGCCCAATGGTTAATGAATCAGGACTGGCAGAATGTCTACAGTTGTCAATCTTGCGAGGGAAAGACATCAGTTTTCCTGTCAGCTATTTCAAATGCAATCAATAAGTATTTTCCCCTCAAAGTAGTGAAAGTTCACAGATCAGATAAACCCTTTATGAGCAGCCAAATTAAACGCATGATCAAAAACCGTCAAACAGCATTCAATAGACAAAATTTACCCTTGTATAAATTCTGGAGGAACAAAGTGAAACGAGCGATTCATCTTAGCAGGAAAAGTTACTACTCAAGAAAATTAGAGAGTTGTAAGGTTGGAGACAGCAGACAGTGGTGGAATGAAGTCAACAAACTATGTGGTCGGAACAAATCTAGAAATGTACCAGAACTAGAAATAGGGGAAGATCGCTTGCATGGTACAGTGTTAGCTAATGCCATTAATAGTCACTTTGTTAACATCACTAAGGACTATGTTCCCCTCAACCTTTCTGGTTGTGTGCAGGATCTTCCTGAGGATGACGCTCTTCCTATTGTTACCTATCAAGGTCTTGTTAAACTGCTGAAACGTCTTCCTTCAAACAAAGCTGGGGGACCCGACCATATTTCAAACAAACTCTTGAGTGAATTCGCAGAGGAATTTGCACAACCTCTAGTTGATATTTTTAATGCGTCATTCCGAGAAGGTGTTGTACCACAACAGTTTAAGGATGCTACGGTTGTACCGCTAGCGAAAACATCAAACCTGCTGTCTCTTGACGATTTCCGCCCCATTTCCTTGACGAGTAGCATTGCCAAGGTAATGGAAAGTTTGATCGAAAAGTGGCTGAAACGAGAGATTGTTGGTAAAATAGATACAAAGCAATTTGCATGTACCAAAAAGTCTTCTTCTACACTTGCCCTTGTAGACATGGTTCAAAGCTGGATTGAACAACTCGAAAGCCATGGTAAAATGGTTAGAATCTGCTTTCTAGATTTTAGTAAAGCATTTGATAAGATTGACCATAACATTTTAATAGCCAAACTTATACAACTTGGCATTAATAGCAAAATTGTGAATTGGGTGGCGCATTTTTTATCTGGGCGTCGACAACAAGTTAAAATAGGGAATTTTCTATCCAGTTGGAAAGGAATTCGGGCAGGTGTCCCACAGGGAACTAAACTCGGGCCCATTCTTTTCACAATCATGATTAATGATATTCAAGAATGTATAGAATGCTCACATTTTGTATTCATGGATGACACCACTCTATCTGAGTGTTTCAATCGAAGTTCGTCTTCATCTGCTATGCAGTTACAATTAGACATGGTGAACAACTGGTCACATATTAATAACATGAAATTAAACCCCAAGAAATGTAAAGAAATGGTTATGTGTTTCGCAAAAAGTGTTACTGATCCCCAGCCCCTCATGCTCGATGGTATTTCCTTGTCATCAGTTGAAAATTTTAAATGCCTTGGAATCACTATTAATAATCAGTTAAAGTGGGAAAACCACGTTAATGAAATTGTTACCAAAGCTTCCATGAGATTACATATTCTACGGATATTATGTCGGTTCGGTGCTAGCGTAGAAGACCTCAAGCTCATTTATGTATCCTTAGTTCGTTCAACTCTTGAATACTCATGTGTTGTGTGGCAGGGGGGTCTAACAGAAAAGTTAAAGACGCAAATTGAGCGTATTCAGAAACGGGCCTTGCGGATAATATATCCTTTTTACAGTTACAATGAATCACTGTCCTTGTTGAATCTCGATTCACTTGAATCTAGGCGGAAACAAATCTGTCAAAAATTTGCTAAGGATGTAATCCAGTCCAACCACAAACTCAACTATCACATCCCAACTCCAAGTAATCATAACTATGCAACCAGAAATCGTAACCGTGTGAATTTTTCATTTCGCACAAAACGCAAAGAATGTAGTCCGATAGTGTACTGTGTAAATTTGTTTCGCAATAGGTAAAGTGTTTACTACATGCTTTTCCTTGCATTCTCGTGTTTTGTGTATTTCATCTGTAAATTGTGTTTTGGAGTTCTGTGTCAATTTTATGCTGTTGTAGTTTTACCATGTGAGAGATTCCTTTTTAAATTGGTTTTGTGTATTTCTGTAATTTGTGTTTTGGGTTCTGTGTAAATTTTATGCTGTTGTGGTTTTACCTTGTAGAGATTCCTTTTTAAATTGGATTCAATTGTATATTTGGTTTTTTTTGTAACTCAGTGTAATTTGGCCTTTTGGCCACAATGGCTGGGATTAATAAACCATTATTATTATTAAATACAAATAATGTAAAGTCGAGAAATGGAAGAATTTTCGCTATAGTAAATGCATGCCACTACAATACTTGTTAGGAACAAGGGCTTTGTATTCATAGTACTACATACCACTACATACCCACTGAATTTAACTGTGCTGTCTGAAACAATTATCAGTTTGGCCAAGTTAGTGGGGGTGGGGGTGGGGGGTGGGTGGGTGTGTCTAGAGGCCTGACTCAAAGAAATTAGTTTTTATCCTACATTGAACTATTGATCTCACTTCTAAATGCCCTTAAAGTGAAATAAAAACTTGAAAGTCTGTTCCCCTTAAAGATAAATAGTTCTAACCACTGTACATAGCATCAATATGACTGTAATTGTTATGACCAGTCACATGAGGGCAATATAACATTATCATCACTTTACATGTAACAATTTGACAGCATTGTGCTTATCTAGATTGTGAGTTTCTTCCTGTCATGTATTTCTTCACTTCCGATGGAAAAAGTGTACTCAAATAACCCATTTCAACATTCCATATATGGGGAGGTATGTAGACAAGAATTGACAGTCAAGTCATGTCCTTCAACTGTTTCAAACGTGTAAAAGCAGATGTGAATCGATAAATTTCTTGACACATATTGTACTTATCAACCAGATATTTAGGTTCACACTGAAGCCACATTTTCCACCATGCATGGAATTTGACTTGTTACCTGCTGATCTCTTATGTTCATGAAGAATAATAAGATGTGACATCATTTGGTTTCCTTACCTGGTGATCCCCTATGTTCATGAAGAATAATAAGATCTGTGACATCATTGGCACGACAGGCTTGTACAATTTGGGTCATTTCATAATTACCACGGTTCATCCTTTGGGCTGTTGGCAATATTAATTTCATTTCCTGAATGGGGCAAAAAATTGGATGATAAAATAAGTAAACATTTATCCAATGAATGAATGAATAAATAAATAAATAAATGAGAGTGAGTCAGTGAATGAATGAAATAACGTCATCAATAAAGGATCACAGACAGTTTTCAAAAAAGTAAGACGCAAGAATTAAGTAATTTACGTCATGACTTGTGCAGATAGTTGTATGTTTGCTGTCTACTGGTCTAGTAGAAGGAAAATAAATATAGCTGTTGCAAAATATCTTACAAGACAACTTTTTCAAATTGTATGCCACAGGAAAGGAAAGGCTGAAAACACTATAATGTGTGTAAATGCAGATATTTCCAGGCATAATTTTCTATCCAGGATGAGACATTAACCACACTCTGTAAATAAGATTACAGTATGAATGGACCTTTACAATTTCCAGTACATGTCCTTTCAGTTCAAAGTATAACATAAATAACACTTCAAAGTATTTATTCAGTTTAAGGACAAGTTTTGGAACATTTACCATATCATCATGCTGCATCATGATTTTATCAATTATATCATCTCTGAAATTTTCAAACGAATCCTAGCTAGGGCTGAAGGTAGTGACATATCTCACAGGCTAATTTAGGCATTCTTGCAAACCAGAGCTGTTATTTCTCCCGCAAACTTCGAAATAACGAGACTCTGGCATGGACGGTGCCGTAAAAGAGGCCGTGGTTTACGACGATGAATTTAGGGAATTTACCAACAAATGTTTTTTTTCAGACTACATACCTTTGAAAACTGTTTAAGTTTAGAGCTTGGATCTCTTGATGTTGTCACCATAATCTTTGGATCTTCAACACCTGCCCATCTGTATTCGTCATCCACATGGGAAGTAACTGCAGTACAATAGAATACATCAACATATCATTATCTTATAATAAGATTCAGTGAAAATATACTGTTCTGACCAACTTCCGAAACCATAATATGAAACAGAATTTTGTTCATAAATATTGCTGTAACCCTGGTTCCATATTTGTAACCAGGAGTCAAATATATTTGCAAAAAAACACTGGAGAACACATATTATATAATCAGTTGAAGTATGCAGAGTTGGAATCTGAGTTCATGAGACTTACTAAGTTTACCAATACATTTATTCATTGGCATTTAATAATTTGTTTTGATTTCCTTAGAGTCTAAATTGTAAGTTATTTTGTTACCTCCTTCTCCACCTTCATCATCATAGTCTAATGTCTTCTGTATACTCAAAGCTTCTTTCCTCAAATCAGTTGGTAGTGCTTTGTCACCTGAAAAGACACAATGCACGAAGAAAATGTTTTACTTTTCTAGTTACAAATTGTTCTTTGCTTTCTATCAATTTGTTGGATTTTAATAATTACAACAGTAGTAAATTGAAAATATAAAGCAAATGTATATATATATGGACACATGTGGAAGACCCAGAGATTGGTATAGGGAATTCTGCAATAACGTTTGATGCAATGTGATAATGGTACATATTCAAAAGTTGTCCCTAATAGTACACTTTTTTTCAATTTTTACAAGGACTTAATGAATTAAGAGTGTGCTCTGTTTTCAAATTATCCTTGGCTGAAAGAATGATGACAGAGAAATTTTTCGGAAAATTGACCATGCTTCAAAACAATACCATCAACCCATCATCTACTGCTTTAAGTGTCATATGAATAGTTCATTTCACAAACTTTGTGAAAAGCATACACACTTTCAAGTGCTTCTCTGATTTTTCTTTTCCTATCAGCTGTCTGCCTTGCTTGGTCTTCAAGAGATTTTCTGTACAAGTACTCTCTTCGAAGTCTGGCTTGTCTTCTCAACTGGAGAAAATAAACGCATTTTGATTTTGAAACATTTGAATGATTGAATAATAAAAACATTACAGTGTATAATAGTAATGGCAATAAAGAGACTTTATAAAGCACTCCAGGTATTAACAAAAAACAAATTACAGAAATAGAAGTCAAAGTTTGACAAAAGGATTAATGTCAACAGAAAAAGGTTGACTCAGAGAAGAAAGAAATGTAAAGAAATGAGGTTTGAGAGCAGACCAGAAAGATGACTTAGTGTCCAGATGACTATGATTGTAGAAAAGTTTGTTCCAAGTTGAAGGAGCAGTGTAAGAGAATGACCACTCATTCATTGAACTTCTTTGTAACAAGACGAAGACGGGTATCGAAAGAGGACCGATGCAGATGTTGTCTAGGGGAGCATACAACTGAAAAAGATATAAGATGATTCGATACCACGTTGGCATCCAGACTAATGTAATGATAAGTCTAATTCGTGCAATATATATTTGGCACACACAATTTTGATAAATGACCCACAGCTGTGAAGATCCAACTAATGTTGTTGATTTGTTGATGTCTGTTATATTTGCAATAACATAGTCTTATATTTTCAATGCCGTGAAAAAGAGTTAAAATCAACGAGTAAAAAATATAATTATCATGGGACTCATGCTCCTTCATCACGTTACTTTTTGGTCGTGGGTGCTATGGTCAAGTGAAGTTGACTGGAATTGTAATGAAGACTAGACACGTGTTGGATGTTGTCGCAATCTACAACAGTGACCACTGTGCAAGGGGACATGGGTATCATTCTCGAAAAGAAGAAAATGGACCATACTGAACGTTTTCGAAATAAAACACATCTGACACGAGTGAAGTATCCGTCAGTGGACAAAATCGTGGGTTAGTAGTGATCAAAAAATGAAAACACACATGTACTCACCATCTTGATTCTGTCTCTGATATACGCATGTGCCGTGACCTTAAAAGTTAAACTTGATCTGATTGGACAATGTTTTCACAAGGGGTCACCTTTAACCAATCGTAGAAGGTCTTTCATGAGGATAAATTCAGACGTCATGCTTTCGTTCAGGTTGTAAGTTTTCTGTTAGTGTGTACTTGGACAACAAAACAACAAAATGGTGAGTAAACTAACAATTTCTGTCGTAATATCTCATATTAGGTTCTTCAGGAATCCTCTAAAGACAAGTTGATATATCTGACTTTACCAGGTATTCGTGTTATCGGGACATTTTTATAACGACGTTAGCTCAAGATGTAAATTGTAATCTACATACAATGTCAATGACAATGGGATACATGTCACTTGAAAGCACGTTTACATATACTTTAAAATATGAAAGAAGTATGTAATGTCCATCTATATATTCGTAGTTGAAGAATCAACGTCCAGGCATTATCGTTCAACTCACCCCGGTTTTTCATTTTTCATGAGTTTAACATGCACACATAAGTTATCCCACACCATAATATTATGTACATACAAACACACACACATACACACACATATTCAGGAGGCATAACTGTTGTTTTGGCAAACACTAAATTCCATCAATTTATTTCCTCCCTTTTTAAGGCGAGAAATGCAGAGAAGGCAATGTAAGTATGATCATGAAACTATAAACATGTCCTTTCCAGACATTTCAAATAAGTTTATGGTTACATCAGTTGATTCCTACAATAGTTACACTGATAGTAGACTTAATAACAATAAAACATGAAATATATTACTGTAGATGTTGTTAGCATGGTTCTCCAGTAACACATACATGCCACCATAAAGGACAATGCAGTTACTAGAGACCTCCCCAATTTTTACACTTGAGTGTAGTGAAATAATTGTAATTTGACTTTTGGATGGTTTCCTCAAGAGTGTTCAATCTTTGTTTAAGGAGAAAACTGTTTTGGATTTAAAACTAGATTTTAAGCTTTTCATATATGTGTAGATGGAGAGAGGGGGCAAATGCTTTGATAAGATCTTTTATAGATCCAGACGATAAGTAAACTGAACAATCCATTGTTGTTTGTGCTAAACTAGCTTGTGCATGTTGTGGTCACATAAATCGAAAATAATGATGAATCTTTCACTGTAGACAATTCTCTGGTTGGGATGTTTGTTTTGAAAATAATCTCAGCAGGTGGGAAGAGCAATTCTCATTTTAATACTACAATACCATTTTACCTCATGCTAGAGGGTCAAAATAGAACAAGAAGGTTGACTCATTGTCACACATGCCTATAGTAATGCATGTGAAGTGCATGGAGTGGAAGTTATAGTGTCAACAAAGAAATTGAATGTTCATTATTTTTATGATGCAACTAGGTAGTAATATACCGTGACTATTTCAGGTACCGAGAATTAATGTACATTTTGTATATGTATCATCTTTATCATTTATTCTGATCATCACTACACAGGACCACATTGGCACGTTTTCGTGCAGCACAACTAGCCGATGTAAAAGTGAGAGAAAGGAGGCCTTACTTGGCATCAGAATGTGAAGATCTCCATAAAGCAGAGAAATGGAGAAGACAAATTATCGGTGAAGTGTCCAGAAAAGTAGCACAAATACAAAATGGTAGGTTACCGGTAAATTGCTAGTGTAAAAATACAAATCTACAATTAAAATGGAGATCAAATAACATTTATGTAAATTTCCATATGGAAAAAATATTGAAGGTTTTCAAGATAACTGCTAGGCACTGACAAGTTCAATACTGTGACTACACATTGAAATCAGAACTATTTGGATTGCTGGAAAACTGCAAATACTAGTATCAACCCAGTAGCAATCTTGTTAAAATCTGAAAATCTGAAATTGTCTCGATTTCTTTTGCATATAGTTGTTTGTTTTCTGCCGATGTGGTTTTTTAGTTGAGGATCCATCAGTACAGTTGTGATGTGCAACTGTGAACAGTGCCCTCTCTTGTCAGTTCGATTCTATTATTATTGAATAACTTTCATGTTGTTGCCAGTATTATTTATACATGTTGTTTTCCCTACAGCTGGTCTTGGTGAATTCAAAATCAGAGATTTAAATGATGAAATCAACAAACTACTTCGAGAGAAGAGACACTGGGAGAACAGGATAGTGGAGTTAGGGGGACCAGACTATACAGTAAGTTTTAATTTGGTACACTTGGCACACAATATTATAATATGAATTGTACTTTTGTGATGATTGTATTTCAATGTCAAGGTCATTCTATTTTATGGGATACCAGTAATGGGAAATCATTTTTTTTCAGATCTAAAGTAGTTTAACTTAAAACCATTCACCTTCTTCAGCCACAAGTCCATGTATAAGATAATGGCTGTAGCAGGATTAGGGTTAAAATGTCTCATCATAGATCCTCCACCAAGAAGGAGGGTCTATGTTGGTGGAGGGTCTATGGTCTCATGCATGAAAGGATTAACAGAGTTTTTTCACTGACACATCACTGGGCAGTGGCTTAGACATTGTAATGTGAAGGACTGTTTTGTATCATACAAACTTGAATCCATGGGCAATAGCTAACAGTTTTAAATATTTAAGTTTATATACTCGTACAATTATGAAGATTTTGGTTTCCTCTCATAACACACTATGACTGGTAGATACCTACTCTATGTCTCCTATAAATTACCAGAAACGATAAAGTAATAAAAGAACATGGGTTGCTTGCCCTTCACTCTGGGAAGAAGCCTCCTGATCATGCTAATTATGCAAATTATTATGCACATAGAAATTCCCTTTATGTTGTTATCTTTGAAGAACACTGCATATAATGCTGATGTCAAATATTTTCATTTTGTGCAGAGCTTTTAAGCAAAGTATAATAACATTTGTTGTAAACAGCGTCATCTATCATAGAGTGAACAAGATTGACAATTTGCAGTCAAAAGCACTAAGTTTATCAGATTACGTTTTGTGTATTGGTTAAATTTCTAGAGTATATTATCAGGGTTTGTTTAAATTGTGCATTTTATAATTGATTTTATTACACAGAAAATTGGTCCCAAGATGTTGGATCATGAAGGAAAGGAAGTACCGGGGAACAGAGGTTACAAGTACTTTGGAGCAGCCAGAGATTTACCAGGTGTTAGAGAACTTTTTGAACAAGAACGTAAGTCAGATTTACCAGGTGTTAGAGAACTTTTTCTTTTAAATGTGTCAGAGAACTTTTTGAACAAGAATGTAAGTGAGATTTAACTGGTGTTAAAGAACATTTTGAACAAGAATGTAAGAGAAACTGAAATAGTGCATTCACATTTGGAAGAGTATCATATCCTCCAACTCTCAAAAAAGACATCATTTTTTCAAATGCTTCCAGCAGATGTTGTAGTTATTAAATTATTTAAGATGCTTAAACTATTCAGAAGGTGTTTGTTCCTTAAACATCCTTTGATGTGTATTTGTTATCATTTTCAACAGCTCCAGCCCCTCCAAGGAAAACAAGAGGAGAATTGATGAAGAATATTGATGCAGATTACTATGGTTACAGGGATGAAGATGATGGCGTTTTAGTACCACTGGAATTAGATTATGAGAAACAATGTAAGTAACGCCGTTTACAGGATGTACCCACATTGTAAGAATTCAAAACCAACATGAATTCACATCCGGAGTAATAAAATTGTCCTCTGTGTATATGACCATAACATGTGTACAAAGACAAGAATACTAGTGATTAATAATAATGATAATAATAATAATAATGATAAAGCAAATTTATAATGTGCCTGTCCTCCATTGGGGGAAGGGGGGCGGGAGGGGGGTATGAAATGACATGACACATGTTAGGATTTTTTCCATATGAATAGTATGCTTTATCTTTTAAAATGGACACCTACAAGAATATCTTTTAGGTTCAGAAATAACATCATCAAATGAAATGTGGGACTCATTGTATTTGTGCTAAATTACGCCATCTTTTGTTTTGAAAGAGTGGTTATCTTAAAGTAAGATGATCTTGTTGTTATTGCTGTTTGCAAAGTATGAATTGAAATAAGTTTGTCTCTGATCTGATAAGTCACATGTTGCCTGTCTTAACAGTAATTGCAGAAAGAGTAGCAGAGTGGAAAGAACACAAAGAGGCGGCGTTGTCAGGGGATACAATATCAAAAGATGAAGAAGACGAGGAAGAAGACATTTATGCAGTAGAACCAGAGTATGATGTAAGTATATTTATACTGGTATTTAGATTGCTATGTCTGGGTTGCTAGTCAGTAACATGTGCACTATCAATTGTTCTGGACTCGTGTTATTAAAACCTATCCACTCACAATATTATCAACATCCAATATCCAGTATCCAATATCTGTAGTAGTTATACATTAGATTATTAAGTCATCAATAAAACATAACCTAAAGTCACAGAATAGTAACTCTGATGGTGAAACAAAAACTACTGTCAATGTTAGATTGCTTATTATAGGTCCTATGTATTGTCATTTGGAGTCATGATGGTCAAATGGGTAGAGTGGCTGGCTTGGAATCTGCAGGTTGCAGGATCGAGCTCCATCTCTGCTATTTGTTTCTGAATTGCTAAAGTCCTTGGGCAAGATTTGAACCACGATTGTGCTCCAGCCAACCCAGCTGTATAATTGGGAACCTGATAGGATAGAGGTTGTAATGTGAATGCTTTAATCATAAGTGCTTTTGGAGGTTAAATGAACTGTATGCTTCGTAGGGAGTTGAAGTATAATGGGCTGTTTTGCCATTATAGATCCATGCCTGATGCATTATAAAAACACATTGCATTTAATTTATGATTATTATTATAATTTATTGCAGTCTGACGATGAAGGTAGAGAAAGAATGGAGACTGAGGAAGGTCAACCCAGATATGTAGCTCATGTACCCGTCCCAACACAACAAGAGGTAAGTATGGTATATGTATCTAACACACTGTGTAACTCGTGTACCCGTCCCATCACAACAAGAGGTAAGTATGGGATATGTATCTAACACAAAGTGTAACACATTTACCCGTCCCAACACAACAAGAGGTAAGAATGGTAGATGTGTCTAATACACTGTGTAACTCGTGTACCCGTCCCAACACAACAAGAGGTAAGAAGGGTATATGTGTCTAATACACTGTGTAACTCGTGTACCCGTCCCAACACAACAAGAGGTAAGAAGGGTATATGTGTCTAATTCACTGTGTAACTCATGTACCCGTCCCAACACAACAAGAGGTAAGAATGGTATATGTATCTAATACACTGTGTAACTCGTGTACCCGTCCTATCACAACAAGAGGTAAGAAGGGTAGATGTGTCTGTTACAGCATGTGTGCATAGTCAGGTATTGAAACAACATTTCTTCTATCATTGTATCTTTTTTTTAAATCATTAATGATGACCTGTTTATTTGCATTCAATGAAAAGCATTTTTTTCATAATAAAATACTTCCTATGTTGAACTAGGAGGGAAGTATGCATGCAATAATAGCGTTTCTGTAAGCAACTTGGCACAGGAGTTTTCATTTGGATGTGTTTTGACATGTATTTATATATCATATTATTAATGTAGAGCATGGTGCTTGTTGCGTTTCGATCGTCTCTGTTTAAATGATCTGTTCTTTCATTCCACAGGTTGAAGAAGCTTTACTTAGGAGGAAAAAGATGGAACTATTAGGAAAATATGCCAGTGAAAGTTTGATGCAACAAAGTGATGAAGCCAAGACGTTAATGGGACTTTGAACTTTTCAAATCATCAGTGATCCAGTATATGTATATACATTATATTAATTTGTATATCTATATATTGGTATACACTGTGATGTTTAAGATCAGGACAACAACACATACTGCTTCCTTTCTGGATAAATTTGCATCAGAGAGCTATGTGCTGTTTCTTTGCAGCCAACACTGGTATAAAGTGTAGAAGAAACAGGCACATTGCGTGGGACATTTGTTGTGAATATTATTTTAGGAGATTGTACTACATTTGTATATTATTAATATTATACACAGAGGAAGAAGTTATTTCTTAAATGTCTATGTTTCAAAACCAGAAATGACAGAAGCAAAGAAAGGAAAGGCAAGGAAATATTACAGTTGTAAGAATTGGTTGAGAAGCATGTAGTATTGTATGATCTGTGACAATTTATGTTTGTCATCGTTATGGAGAGATTTCATAGTTACCACAGGGTTCTCTCGTGAAAACTGTCAGCGGTCTTCGAAAATAATGACCGGATTTCTAGAAACGCAACAAATTTGTAAGGCTAGAATCCATTCGTACACTAGCCTATAGTTGTATTGAGAGCTAAAGTATCGCAGCTGTTTGATTAGCAAAGAATGTTATCAGAACTATGTATCTGGACTTTTCTGTTCACTGCCAAGGAACAAATGCCTTTTCCAGAACTAAGTTGGAATACTTTTCTACAGAAATTTGTGAATATTATTATTTTTTTTTTTAAAGTGTAACTGAACAGTCAGTATTATTGATAATGAGTATGTTGGCAGATACAGAATTAGTTTTGATGAAAATAAGATGACAAAATCCAAATTGAAGAAAGGACAAGACTTTGTTCAATCAAGTCTTGGATAGATAAATACAAATCTTTTTAAAGGAAAGAATTTTTTTTACAGTTTTTCTCAAAGAACAAGAAATAATAAACTCTGAAGGTTTGGATAGACACACTAGTCTGCCAAGGAGTGTACAGTTTTTCTCAAGTACATGTACTTATATACTAGTCTTCCTTGTAATTTGTTATTTCCACCAAGTGGGTGTTGGACGGCTGTTGTGTGTTCACCCCATTTGTATGTTTGTTTGTCTGTATGTATGTATGTACCGTATGTATGTATGTATGTATGTATGTATGTATGTATGTGTGTGTGTGTGTGTGTGTGTGTGTGTGTGTGTGTATGTATGTATGTATGTATGTATGTATGTATGTATGTATGTATGTATGTCTTCTACATTTGTGGAATCTTTGGCTGATGTTTCAAAACACTCCAACATGGCATGGTGTGTTGCTAATGCTCTGGCATCACTGAAATGTACTTCTCGAAGTTCTGTTAAATCACTTTTATTACCTGGAATTATGGAATAGATAGAAGACTTTTTGTAAGCATTAATTTTAGAATCACGAGTGAATCAAATAATCTAGAAAGTATTATTCATTTCTAGGTTTGTACAGCGCATTCATGGATGGATGGACGAATGAACAGAAGAGTGGGTTGATGTATGTATGTATGTATGTATGTATGTATGTATGTATGTAAGTATGTATGTATGTATGTATGTATGTATGTATGTATGTATGTATGTATGTATGTATGTATGTATGTATGTATGTATGTATGTATGTATGTATGTATGTATGTATGTATGTATGTATGTATGTATGTATGTATGTATGTATGTATGTACGTACGTATGTCTGTCTGTCTGTCTGATAGCAGCATATATTTAAAAAATCGTGGATGGATTTAGAGGAATATTTGTTTAAAAATTGCCTATCAGTCATGGACCAATTGATTAGATCTTTGTGGAAATCCAGTGCAGGATCTGAATCTTGGATGCTATGACATTCCTAGCATTACACTCTGGAATGCCTTTTCTGGGTTTTTGAATAGTCTAACTGGTTTTTTAGTAGAAGTACCAAGTGTTGGTGGAAGTATGTGTTCTACACAATGCCCCCTTACATGTATTGTATTATGAAGGTCACTGAATAAACAACCTTAAAGAAAACCTTGATCCATTGAAGTACCTGTATATGTGCAGTTCACGGTAGTTTATATAAAACTTTTAAAAAAAGGTTACCTTCCGATTGTACAAGTTTGGACAAATTTATATCTGTGTTCACATGAATTGGACTCTCCTGAAACTAGCCTGAATTGTTAAATATTTGAGTGTGTTTGACTCCCAGTCTTGTAATGTTCAACTAGTAAATCTAAGGCCACCCCACCCTATAGGCAGTGAACTAATGTAATGCCACAGGTAGGAGGCCTTAGTGTAAATGATTTTATTATCAAATCATAATTTAGTGTATGTGATTTTTTAATATGATGTCCATTTAAAATGTCTTTGCTATGATCTCCTAATTCAGGAGAAAATTCTGGTACTCATTATTTCTAGTTCCAAGAAGTTTGTCCTCAGTATGTAATGTAAACTGTACAACCTTTTCATCCATGAGTTGTGTAATTTTTTTTTTGCCATACATTTCATAGAATGTTAGCAAAACTTACAAAAGGGGAATTGATGAAGTATAAACAAGACATTTTGACTTTTGTATGTAATCTATAACATCAAAAAGCATTTCCAGTAAGATTTCCTTGGGGTCCCCACACCTTTGAAATCATAAGATCATGACTCAAATTGAAACAAACCAAATACAAGCACAAACTTTTACATTTAAGGTGAGATAGGTTTATGTGGGTTTTTTTGTAGAAAAATAATATTATGTTTGGCAATTATCTATCTTCAATAACAGGTGAGGTGGCCTACAGGAAATCTTTTCCACATTTTCTTGTACTACTGTATCACTTTGTATTTTAGTTGTGACATTGTTCCTATGATGTCATAACCTTTTGATCTTCACATTTATTTTGTAAATATTGCAGATATTAATTTTGATATTTTGAATTATCAGTAATAGTAGTAGAAGTGAGAAAAGAAGCTTCATGGGCATATATTTTTTTGGACATCAGATTTTCATGATAGAATTAAGTCTATGCATTTCAACTATTTGATTAAAATCTAATGTAGGAATATGGCTAGATTCCTTTATATCCTTTGTGTACTGTCGTGTGTTTTTTATTTTGTTGTTGTGGGAGTGATCACCTGTAGGTAGAGGAGATAGCGCCCTCAAAGGCAAATAAAATGCATATGACAATATACCAAGAAAATACAGGAATCAAGGCATATGCCTGCAGTAGATTTTAATATGATTTTATATTTTACATGCACTTACCTAATCCTGTACATTGATTGATATGGAAGTAGATTATAAAAATTGTATGGAAACAAAGTGTGGTCACTGTTCCTTTGTTTGTGATAGCGAATCTGAATCTTATAACAAGTATAACGCTAACTACCGTCATCAAGTAATCACTGAAACTTACAACTTTGTCATCAGCTTTACAAAAAAGCTTCACTGTTATCAGATACTGGACAAGCCTCAAGTCACAAAACTTTAGTCTCAGTTTATCAGCTGAACCTAAATCTACACTGTTATCAGGTGAGAAGTCATAGAATGACAGGCTACAGTTATCAGCTGCTCTCATTTCAGCAATGTGATCATTTCAGCGAACAGCAGAATTGTTGAGACATCAGTCCAAATAGCCAAGAATACATGTAAACAGTTTTCACACTGGTTCATAACAATGCAAAGGATGGTGTCAAATTTTATCTTAAAAAGGATTGACTCTGTCTGTACACCATGACGAGCGCCCTCACACATCGGTCAACCCCTCCCACGACGTATCTTGCAGTCTATGTTATGATAGGTTGTAAGTATTAAGAAAAGTTACTTACATAGAATCTTATTGACTGCACATAATTAACACACTTAGATCATTCCAAAATAGAGGGTATAGGACTTTAGTGCACACATCTTGTTGGGATAGCAAAATTCCATGTCCACTCTTGTCTATGATTTTCTACCAAAGAAGACATGGATCACTCTGGCACTGGTTCACTGACCTGTTTGTTTTTGATTTTCAACATGGTGTGAATTGATAAAAGTTTTAGATTAGATTATAGATGAAGCGCCCTTGTCCACATTTCAGTAATATTTAAATTAGTTTATGATGTACCAATTCTATCTCAAATTTTATAAATAGAAATTACAGAGATTGTCATGGTGTATTTGTAGAATCTCAAAACTAAACCCAAACCCTGTTCTACTATTTAGTGCTACAACCATGTTGTACAGCTATACATTGAGAACTACTATGGAAGTGTATGACTACATCATATTTTGAGAATGAATGTTCATGAACTCTGGGTTCATACTTTATAGTACAAATGAAAATTTCTACTCACAGAGTCAAAATATTCTTGGAAGTGAATCTCAAATTTTCACTGACATCTCATCAGCATTGTCAGGGATGTACTACAATACAATATAATATATATATATATATATATATATATATATATATATATATATATATATATATATATATATATATATATATATATATATATATATATATATATATATATATATCATATTTGTTTGCAGTTCCTTAGATTGATTGATTGATTGATTGATTGGTTGGTTGGTTGGTTGGTTGATTGATTGATTGATTGATTGATTGATTGATTGATTGATTGATTGATTGATTGATTGGAGTTCAAGAAAGACAAGTCAACATTTAATAAAAACTTCCTGACATTTCATCTATTCACAGTCAGCCTTTACTAAGAGCTGAAATAGTCAAAGGAAAAATGAAGTACTATAAGCTACTTGTGCCATGTACAGTTGACTGGTACTAGTTTGCTCAACAAACCAAGTGATTGATTGATTGATTGATTGATTGATTGATTGATCGCTTGATCAGTATATTTCAACTAAAGGTGGCCAAATTTGTCAGCTGAAACTTTTTAAATACTTTTTTCTCTTCAACTATATCATTGAAAAATATTCCAATGCGATTAATTTTTTATTATTATTTAGAACCGCTTGACTTGTATGACCTTGAATATTGTAAACAAATTTTAGATAGAGCACGTGAGGTGGAACATGTCACGTGGACCCCATTCAGTGTGTCAGACGTTGCATCTGCATTGCATTGCACTGGTATTGTTTACATGTATTTCCCTTCATCCAGACGGTCTTTGCTTTTGTATTTAATGTTAATTCTGAAGGGTGATGTGACGTCACTGTAGCAGTACGCGGAGCAGATGTATCACGTGGTTACAAAAAGCACTCTGATTGGTCACGCCCACTTCTAGAATATTATACCGGCGGTGTGTGTCACGTAACACATAACGAAACTTGAAATGGCGACCGTTTCGACTTCTGGTCGCTGTATTTACCGGCGTTTTTCGTCGTTTTTCATCTCTCAAAATGACATATTTGTTAGATCTATAAGGAGGAAAACCACAGGATCTCAGGTGAGTAAATCGATGGTCAGATAGGCAGTGGTAAGCTAACCGGCAAAAAGATGACGAAACCCATCGACGTGTGTGTATTACTATGGTGTATACTGTGTATACGATCTAGCGATCTATTGTCGTTCGAACAGCTGATTTTCAAAGCCAACGTAAACAGACATTCGTGTCGATTATGTTCTTTTTATGTAGTCAATCGAATGCAAAGAACTGTCAAGTAGTATACTAAAGTTTTGTTTTTCGAAACGGTAAATTGGGTTTTTCTGGATCGGAAATTTCCGCCTAAATGGATGGACAAGGATCAAGGATGTAGACGTTCATATGCATAACAATCCCCTTGCGATTATCAATGTAACTGTGTGCCAGTGTCATGCAAATCCGACCTTCAGATGTGTTAAATACGTTAGCCTAATATAGAAACACTTGTGATATCTGGCAGCTCAAAGACTTGTAAAATAATAATGTACATTAAGTTGAGAAAATTGAAACTTTAAAATGGCATGCGACTCAGCCAACTGCCCATGACGTCAGACACCCTCCTCGCATTCAAAGCATTGAGAGATCTTACATCTTACAAAAGGTTGTTTATCTCCAGTTGGACAATCCCCTTTCTGTTTTTCCTGGCAAATTTACAATATAAGCAGCAAAGGTCTGGTCACCTTGCTTGTTGATTTCAGATTTGTGTACAAAACTACAGTGGTTTATGTTCTTCAAAATAAAAGTGGTACATTTGCATAAACTTGAACTATGACAAAGCCAGACTATCAATGCACATGTGTATGTTCTTTGACTCTCATACCAAAACGTTCAAAATCACTAATACATTGTTTTCCTATAAACAGAAGGGTCATATTTTTTTTCAAATGTAATAAATCTACTTAAGCACCAGTCTGCGGTGTCTAATATGGAATTAATATTAAAAAAAATACTTATTTGTAGATAAGGCCTTATAAAAAAAAAATTGTGATTCCGGTTATGCTCAATGTTAGAATAGGTAGGGTATGTAGGTTTTTTATTTTATTTTATAATTTTTTTTTTTCTGTGTGAGTGTCTAGTTCAGGTTTTTCATTGTTTTCAAAATAGTCTCCGTGTTGTTTACTAGTATTTCTTCCTATCAGATGTACAGCCATTACAGATTGGAAGAACAGTTTTATATTGTCTTTTTAGGTCAATGTCAGTTTCCACATCCACTATTTCTCATGAGACTTCCCAGTTTTTGCAATTTTTTTTTTCTTGAATACGTAAAATTTTTTTAGGGTCGGCAGTAAAAAGCTAGGTGGGGGTGGGTAACTGGAACCAAACCATTATTTTCTTAGGCCTAAGTGTAAATACATATTGTCAATTTAAAATGAAGGCAGACAGAAAAATCTGATATTTGAAAAGTTGATGAGCTTTGTTTGTGTCTGTTAGATTCTATGGAAAACAAATTGGTTTTATGCTTAAAGTGGCACAAGCTGAGTTTATAAGCTTTTTACTCAAGTGAAAATACTTAAATAATTACCTTGATTAAAGTATTTTAAAATGATTTTAATGTCAGTCCATGCTTTCTATAACATTACAATTGTCTTCTTGTGTTGTTAAAACAGTTGATTGCATAGTAAGGATTTCTTGAAATTTTTTTTATACGTATTATAAATTACGTCATCGGATTCTTTGCAAATTATATCTGGATACCAGGTTTGAGTTCAATTAATTGCCAGAGGTGGCTATAAGTATGCTTCAGTAAGATTCAATACTGCAAGTACCTTTTACATATGCAGCACGGACTACGCCCCAAACACAGTTTATGCCCCTTTAAACATGTCTTCTAGATAGTTTTTGTAACTTATCCACATTCAAACAATGGATCTCATTACTGCATATGAATTCTATACCTTTTTTTTGTGTATTATTTTTAAGACGCTGTCATTTTGAACATTGAGAGAAAAATACCTAAACTGACAACTTTAAGTATGTTTTGTGTTGATTTCCAAGTGCATCTTGTATCTTGTAGGGTTTCGCAAAACACATCACAAAAAATATCAGCTCAGGGAGGTCTTTAAATACACAGCCAAATTTTGGCATATTGTTTGACATCGATGGTGTTCTTATGAGAGGGAAACAAGTTCTACCAGAGGCTATAAAATCATTCAAGATACTAACCGATGCCCAGGGACAATTCAGGGTACCAGTAGTTTTTGTGACTAATGCAGGCAATTCATTACGACAAGAGAAAGCCAGGCAGTTGACAGAAAATCTTGGCGTTGAAGTAAGTACTTTTAATTAGTAATCTCTTTTTGTTGAATTGCAACTATTTCCAAATAACTGCTCTCAGGATTTTATGTCCACTTTCAAAAGGTTTTCATCTGACCCAGTAAACAGTCACCATGTCTTTAACTACAATCATGAATTATTCATGAATCGGTATATTAATCTGCATATTAATGAGGTCTACTTTCTGTAAAAGGTCAAACCATTTATGGTGTCTGTGGTCAAACTAGCTGCAATAATTGTAGCGTTTTGCTGTGGTTTGAGGGTTTTTTTGTCTGTTTTGGCGACTTTTTAAGTTTTGGTGTTTAACCCCCACCTTAGCAAAACCGCAGCAAAATGCTACAATTACTACAGCTGTGGTCAAACTGACATTTACAGACAGATAACAATTTGCCTGGCTGACTGATGGTCAGACATAATTATTGGAATGCATTGTAACCTTGTACTAGATTGCCAACAATCAAACTCTTGTTGGAGGACAAAAATAAAAGCCTAGAGAAGAATGCACACAAAAGATCATGCATCAAGTTCTACTGACATTTGCATGACATAGAGCCTGTCTTGAAAGCAGTGGCATTCAAATTTATGTCATCGACACATGAATCAGGTCTTAAAATCCTTGTCCTCACTAAACAAAAACCCACTTCCATTATAATAACGACAAAACGTCTCATGCTCTACTTGTCAGTGATGCTTATGAACTAAAAACTTTAAAAAGTCTGTTCTATCACATTTTGAAAAACAATTCCAGTATTCTTTTGATCAGAACAAAAGATTTGATGTTGCTTTTACATGTAATACAATACCAATTACTTTCAGTTTGTTTTGCCTGTTGTTACATAATAGCCTGCTTGGTGATTACATGTAAATCTCAGTTATGTAAAGCACTAAGCAGCATATAGCAGCACACCCAAATAAATATATGAAGTCCTTTTTGGCAAATATTATAGCTACATTTGTAAAATGATGTATGTTTGGTGGTTCACTCATGGGACATTGCGTTTTTGACACAGAGCTGGACATACTTCAACTCTAGACTAACAATAATGAGACAAAATAAACACAGCAGGATCCTTTGCTCAATCACATTGAACACTGATAAGCATTGCTATTCTTCCATAGTGCAGTAAAAAACAGACTTCTAATGAAAACATTACACATGGACTTGATAATTTTAATTCTTTATTTTCTGATATGTGATAATCAACATTTCAACTTGACTACTTCTGCATCCCCAGGGCCATTGTGCCTGCAGACACTTATGGAATTGTTTATTTTGCATTTGAAGTTGTCTGAGGGTGTGTATTATGTAAATGAGTGAAACACCAAGCCTACATCATTTTAGCTGTAAACTTTAAATGGTGTATCACAATGCTCTTTTAGTATGTAGCAGCATTTTCTGAATTGTTTAAAAAATATTTGTCATAAAATACTTATACGTATTATAATGAGCATTGTCTCTTTCATTAGGTTTACACAGAAAGTGACAGGTGTCCTATTTGCAACTGTCATTTTAAAGGTACACGATTCAGTCCCAGGTTCTCACTTACTATTAGTGGAGCCATAAGAATTAGATAGACTCACTCATTTGATTAGGACCAGCTTTTCTTTATAGCTGTACCAGACAACTGTTTCTTTCTCACCTGAATCATGAAAGTTGAATACAAATCTGAACTATATCTTGTCCGTTTACAGTACTTACTGAATGTCTAACTCCGACAACTCTCGGCTTAGTTACGATATTTGTAATCAACCCCAAACTGTAACTTTAAGCTTATCAAGTGAGTGATTTTCAAACGGGTAATATTAATAACTTGCTAGGGAAAGCCGGATAATCGTGTGGATACAAGAGATTGCGAAATAACAAAAGAGTGAAACTCGGCTGTTAGCAGAATTCAAATCTAATATGAAAGCTTGATGTGGTTTTAAAGGTATTCTAATTATGTATGCCTTATATCTAATAGGTGAATAGTTGAAAATTAAGTATTTTAAATTATTCAAAAAATGACACACAAACTGCTTATTTTTAATGTATTCTTGTACTATACATGTTAACCGCATACCTTGCATACCTCCAATTATAGCAACACCCGGTACTATCTGAGGTACATTCAGTCAATTGGTTACCAAACAATATCATTTGAATAGCTGTACTCACAATATATCTATAATTAAACTCATTAGTAGTATAATCAATTTTAGACAGAAGAAAATATAATTACATTATCAGTAAACATAGTACTGGTAGTCCAAATCAATATGAATGAAATAAATCATATTTTCTGATGATGAATCTCACTGGAAGTTGATGTAATTCTATCCTATACCAGTAGCATATTTGACAGTCCAACTTTAATTCTCTCTGTGGTAGTACATATACAATGTACATTGTGTTAATGAATAAACACAAAACTATGTTCACACTGTTGACCAAATTTTATATGTACTGAATGAATACCTTTTATCTTTCCTGTAAACAAAAGAAATTAATATGAATACCTTTTATCTTTCCTGTAAACAAAAGAAATTAATATGAATACCTTTTATCTTTCCTGTAAACAAAAGAAATTAATTTCAAAATAAATGTAATTATTATCATGATATAAGTAAAGGAAATGAAATAATACAATGAGGCACGTTTCGCATTGAGTTGCATTTCCTACTAATACCATGGCTATACCCTTGTGGTGATGACATAGTGATATACATTATACCTCTCCATTCTTATCTCATATTCACATTCAAACCAGGTCACAGTGGTTGGTTGTCAGGGGCAACATGATATTAGCCAGTAAGCTTTCACCAATTTGCACTCTTCCTATATCATACAGTGAATTTCAAAGTCTTGCTATGTAGATCAATGTAGTATGTAGTATTTATGTTTACATCAAACCATACAACCTATAAATATAATTTGATGTCATCAGGTGACATTTTACATGTGATGAGTATGACTACGTCTATTTCAATACATAAAATGTAGGCTTAGAGTACTAATACTACAGCTGTTCAGAATGTTTCCTGTATTGGTAACAGCTTTGTTTTGCAAATAACACCAACAGACTGGTTTGTGTTTACATCTATATAAGGCATTATACTGCCATGCTGTGTGGAAATAAACACATACAAGTATTAGTTTTGTATATTTTAGCAGTATTAAATATAAAGTAAAAAAATAATAAAAAAAAATAATAGCAATAACATAAATGTACCATGATGATCACTGGTACTTTGCCCCTTGGTTATTCATGTTGTTGCTGTTTGTTAACTAAGATGGGATTGGAATGAGTTTCTTTCTTTATACGTATGTACACGTACATACATATATACATACACACACACATACACACACACATACGTACGTATGTATGTACGTACGTACGTACGTACATGTACGTACATACGTTCGTATGTACATAAGGTCATTTTTGGTAGATTTCTCAAGAATTTTGTGACTCATTTAGTCACACCATTTTCTGTTTAATAATTGAAGATATTTCTATTTTTACCCTTTAATAGATATCAGCAGAACAAGTGGTCATGTCACACAGTCCTTTGAAGATGTTTGAACAGTTCCATGACAAACACGTACTTGTATCAGGGCAAGGTCCAGTCACAGATATAGCAAAATTGTATCCTTTTTTTTTTAAAACAAATTTTGTTTTTTGTTGTTATTTATTACGCAAAAACTCATATCAAATATCAGTCATGTGAATTGTTAGTGTCCTTGTTTACGTTTACGATAAATATGAACTTTTGGACCGTAGGAAAACAATGTCAGAACTTGTTTCATCAGACAGAAAGAAATAGATTAGTGTTTGAGGGTGAATGGATTTCAACCCTTGACACTCTAATCTGTTGTGGTATCTTGACATTTTGTATGCAAAACCACAAAGTGATTTTATGTACAATATCTTGCACATACTTGATATACACACAACTGTGTTGTGCTATGATGCAATGGATTGCATGGTTTTAAAGTAACTTAACCCCCAATTCAACTATATCTGAAGCTAGAGTCAACACATAGTTTGTTAAGAAACACAGTAAATATATTTTATTGATAGCCTAGAATCTAAGTGTATTCTCATGCGGTATTTTAGATTCTATGCTAATGTATTGAAGATTGATCTTGTAATTGAACTATAGGTAGAATTTAATGCAAACACACAGTGACAAGACAGGAGATAACATTGATATGTTATAGTTGTAGTCAGGTACCAATAGCTGTGTGCTTATTATTACCATGTACATCCAATAGACCTGTGTAAAGTCCATGTGTGTATGTGTGTGTGTTGTGTTTATTTGAAAGATGTCAAAAGAGAAAGGTAAAAGGAGTGAGAGATGACACAGACAGACAGACAGACAGATGCAGAGACAGCCAGACTGACAGACAGACAGACAGACAGACAGATAGACATATAGACAGACACAGACAGACTTAAGGCAGAGAATATCAACACAAATTGATATACATAATATCCATCATGGTAATTTTAATAATACAACCGTATTGTTTATAACAATATGAAATAACAACATGCTGTATATTTCAATCTTAACCATATTGTACATGCTGTATATTCCTTAACCATATTGTACAGTTTAGGTTTTACAAATATCACAACGATAGACGAGCTTAGAGAAAACTTTCCACTCCTTGATATGGTTGATCACAGAAGAAGGAAATTTGATGTGAGTATACAATGCTGGTGTTCATTTCTTTGTTTGTGACTCATCTTAGTTATAAGATATACATGCAACCCCTCCCTTACCCCATTCCCCCTAACCCTCATCATTCCCCCCCCCCCCCCCCCAAAAAAAAAAAATGGCAATAACATAAATGTACCATGATGATCACCGGTACTTTGCCCTTTGGTTATTCATCTTGTTACTGTTTGTTAACGCAGATGGGATTGGAATGAGTTTCTTTCTTTGTGTATTTTGAGGTGAAATTAAGAAACCATGTCTTTATATACAGTCGTCTAACAGTACAAAGTTAAACTAAACCTATGGAGGATTTATAGCTTTAGGAAAGTTTGATATCATCTTATACAGACATAGACTGAAATATTAGACTGTGTCTGCTTATGTAACCGCAAGTTGAAGTTTGTGGTTTATACAAATGTGGTAGTCTAGAAGATATCAATCCGTCAATTCTCTTTGATCTCCACACCTCTCCAAGTCTAATCAAATGGATGACAATCTAGTTTGTCCACATACTGACAAAAGTGTGAACAGTGCATGTCAGTAGAAGTCCATCACACGCTGACAGGGTGCTTGTAATTGGGTAATTCATTATGTTTAATAAATTATGTTTACATTATAACACCACCTGCAAGTTTGAATGTAAGTCGCGTGTGGATGCATGGACTCGTCAGGCTCCAATTAGATTAAAATACAGCTGTTGTTCTACATACCATACATCCATTTGACTAGATGGAGAGAGAGAAAGAGAGATCAAAGAAATTTGAAAGTGTGGATAGCTTCTAGACTACATAAGTAGAAACAAGAATGGATCTTTCAATCTAAAACAGACATACATGTAGATAGATTGGATGAACAGAGTTACTACAAACATGTAAATATTATGTGTTGTCATGGGAACGTTACTTTTTGTGACCCCAAAGAAAACAACTTCATATTAAAAGCTAAATGTATTGTACTGATCAAGTCATTGTATAGAGAGTCCAAGGTGAGGTCCCTGAAGGTTTTATAGTCTGGAACTTTTATTGTCAGATTTCAACCACACTCGGCTATATTGTATATATTCAATGACAAACAGGTTGATTCAGATGGAGCTGGTTTGGCTTTCAAGACTTTTTTCCCCCCAATCTCTAAAAATTATGACAAAGAAGTATAGTCCAGTAACTATATTTGTGGTTGTTTTGTATGATCTCTCTCACCATATATAGTCAAATGGACAAATTCTGCCAAAATGTAGCTAAATCTCCTGCTGGGGAAAGGGTGAACAGCGCTTGTCAGTAGTAATCTATCACACATTAACAGGCGGTTGTAATTGGTTACCTTGTGTTATTCTGTTCAGTTTACTACAAATTCAACCTTCAATTTGAAAGTAAGTCACGCGAGGACACGATAATGTCATCACGTTTAATATCAATGCTCTAAAAGCATTAAACTACTGCTGTTGGTGGTGGTTAGAACAGAATGCTGTGCTAGAGAAATCCGTTGGACTATACGGTGGAGAGAGATCATAGAAAATAAACACAAGTATAGTTACTAGACTAGAGAAGTAATGTCTTGTGTGCATGTACACACAAGTGTGATCAGTTATGGAATGAAGTGAAAGGGTAGAAATAGTGTGAAAGTAGAAATATGATTAACGTTTCCATTGATTTTTCACTAGACTATTCCTTTCAATTTTAATGTTTACCATAGCCATTGGAAACTCTCTCTTTCACGTCTATTTTCAATCTGATTAAAATCTGATGTGATGATAGCAGCTAGATGTCTTCATTTACCTCTATTTCCATTCGCTTTTTGTTGTTTGTTTTGTTCCGGGTGATCACCACATCAGCGTTTAATCAGATTGGTCCGATTCAGTTGAGTAAATATCTAGTACAATAGAGTATGTTTATTCAAATTTAGAACGTCTTACTGGTATGTGAAAATATTGAGTTAGAATAGCCACTCCGTTTCAGTTTGATCTATTTTCTGCCATAGGAATTACGTATGGAAATTGATAATATTAATAGGGAGGTTCAGCTGATGTACATGTAAGCATCTTTAAATGTTGGTTTTGAATGTTGCTATAGCTTGAACCATGGAGGTATTAAGGCCTCAGCCCCTTTATACCATGGTTGAACTATACCATTATTTCTAGCCTCTCTTTGTCACAAAGTTTGTATCTACACTACACTATTGTGACAACTGTGAGGGAGGTCATTAACCTGTCTGTCCCAGTCACAGTTTTACAACTTGTAGATCAGGTGTTGTAATACTGATTCACTAGCTTTTGTCTTTGCCTCTCTCTTACAAAGTATCTCTGTATTGTTATAGGGGTCATTGACCACTTGAACTGTCTCACTTTTGGATCACTTGTGGTTACATCAGCTGTCTTGTCTTATTTGTCCAAGGTTATTTGCATGACAATGAAGATCAGACAGTATGTCAATAATATGCCCTGTAAATAAATTAGATAAATAAATTCAAAATTTGAATTTTTTTGGCCAAACTGCAGAGATCGGGATTGAATAAAAAATAGGAAGCCATTATCATTAGTATCTGCTATTCTGAAAATAATTAGCTAGGCAGTGGCATAATCAATTATTATTAATTATGCATGTTACACAATGAAATTAAAATCTGATGTGGTGAAAGCTGTTAGATGTCGTAATTTACCTTTATTTCCATTGCTTTGTGTTGTTTGTTTTGTTCCGGGTGATTGGTGGCATCACCCAGAACAAAACAAACAACACAAAACTATATTGAAATAGAGGTAAATAAAGACATCTAGTCGCTTTCACCACATCAGATTTTAATCAGATTGGCATGTTACAATATCACGTTTTTTGTGATCAATTTCATGAAAATATTTGCAGTTAATTGCAAATTCCCATAAGTTGAAAAAACATGTACAAAATATTTCCACATATCAAATCTGTACAACAAGTATTCACGGTTTTTCTGAAAAAGTCTGCACATAACATTTTATGAAGAGAGAAGACTATAGACATTATTAGTCAAGTTACAAATTAATTCCAGGGCAGTGTGCCCTTTAACATGACGTGCCACTGATGCACACTAGTTGTCTAGTTCCTATATGGTATCCTTACGATTTACACCTCCACTCACATGGTTTAGTTAGAGACCATTTTGGCATCCAGACGATGCACACAATTTCTAGTGATGCACCAAAATTTGGTGTTCCCCTATCTCATACTTAGTGGTGACTCACAAGAAATCCCATTTTTATCACATTTTGACTCACAACAACAAAATTTGGCTATAATTGCATTAGAGGGCACAGAGGTTAGATAGATAAAAAAAAACCAGTTAAAAGTCTTTAGTTTGTTTATATAGCACTTCAAGATTTAAGCATTTAAGTTAGTGTTGTAAGATTTATTGAAGCACTTGGAGGCAGACAACAGTTTCCTGCTCTATCTCATGTCGTGTACAGAAATGTACCACTACCAAGTACTGCTATAGAAAAAAATGAAAAAATTTGATTAAATTCAAACAAGTTTATAATGTAACAAAATCAAACTTTATTGAAACCTTTCACATCTGGCATTATGTTATCATTTCTAGACATCAAATATTTCAAGCAGACATTTCTAAGTACCACTTAACATTTGCTTAGATTTCATGCCATGACAGTGAGACACTGTATGTGTTGTTACCAGGAATGACAAATATTGCATCATCTGTTCCTCCTTGGAAAACACAGTTTATCTCTGTGTGAACTTTGTATCAGTGAACTATGGTGTCTCAGTGTGTGGTTTGTTGAAAGTGAGGTAGTTTACAATTTAATGGTCAATGACAATGTGACTCAGCATTTTTTTATCAAACTGACCGACTACTTAGTCTAGATGCTACCAGTGGGATCACATCATGTCTTGAGAAGTCATCAGATTGGATAGCACTAGACTAACATTACTAATTAACTGTATGGGAGGAAATTAAAATCAGTACTTGTAGGTTTACATAGAATGTGTCTTCTATTTATACCCACTATACAAGCAAAAGTAAAAGTGAGGTTTGTCATAAACATGTGATGTGTGGTGGATTCCTGTTACTGATTTCTTTGGAACTACTACTTTAGATTTTTTATGTGTATTTGTTAAAGTTGATGGTACCAGTAGTATATCACATAGAGAACTTCTGTTCTATTCTGTTCTGTTCTATTCCATTCCACTCCATTCCATTCCATTGAACTCTGAGTTTAAATGTCAGGGGTTAACATTAATTGGGGTGGGGTGGGGGTCACAGATCAATGAACTCTGACTAAATGCCAAGGGTCAACAGAGTAATGGGGGGGGGGGGTACTGCTCAGTGAACTCTGACTAAATGGGGGTGTTATAGATCAATGAATTCTGAGTTTAAATGTCAGGTGTTAACAGCATTATTTCTACATGTGTGGCTGTGTATGTATGTGTCTGTCTGTCTGTCTGTTTGTCTGGTCTGTCTGGTCTGTCTGTCTGTCTGTCTGTCTGTTTGTCTGTATTCTACCCACGTAATGACCAAGATATATTTTCTTTCATCTCTTCCAGCCAAATATTTTGAGGTCACACTTTCCCAAACTAGAGGCTGTAGTGTTATTTGGTGAGCCAGTCAGGTGGGAAACCAGTCTACAGTTGATACTAGATTGTCTACTAACGAATGGTCAGCCATCAACAAACTGTAGTATGGTTCCCAATCCCCATTTACCAGTACTCGCATGTAATATGGATTTACTATGGATGGCAGAGGCTGCTATGCCAAGGTGAGTCATCAAAGTAATTGATTCATATCATAATCAAGTGGATCAGTTTATACAAATGCAGAACTCTGTACTCCCAATCTATTAGACAAGTATTTTATCTTAAGGATCTCAACCAGATTGTCACCCCCCACCCCTCACCCCCACCCCTTCAAATTAACAGGAGCCAAGACAAGGTTGAATTTATCTTTAGCTGTGTTTCTTTACGCTTAGAGGACCAAGATATTCATTTTGACAAAACTCTAGTACACTTTGCAGCCGGCCTCTCTGAATTATAAATATTGACAGATTAGACTGATACAGGCCTACTGTACACTGGGGTGAGGCATTATGGGAAATAAACAATGGTAGGAGCTTCACATTTCTTGAAAAAAATGGCCACACAACTTTGGTGGAACAACAATGAAGTGCCTAACATTGTTTACTGATTTTAGCTCCCCTATCTACTTCACCAGATACAATATATTCAGAAATATATACATTCCAAATGTCAGGTGTTAATAATTTCAACTACATTATACTACTTATGTGTTCTGTGTATTTGAGATTCACCTAAGTCTTTCCATGGGTAAAAACAAAATAGTAGTTCTAGAAGAAATAGGTGATATTGATGCTTTTTCCCCCCATTTAAACATTCATGTTTATCATTGTATTCACACAGGATGGGTCATGGTTCATTTCTATTATGTCTGGAAACTCTTTACAAGGTGAGTGTACAATCACGCTATGAAACTTAAGACATATTTTTTATTTCCCCATTCTTTGGCTAATTTTGACAGCTGTTGTTTAACCTCGAAATGGTACTGTGTAGTGTATAGAGATCACTGTATTTACCAATAAGCTGCCGTCAACCACTGCCATGTGGTATCAACCAATTAGTTTGTAGGAGAACATCATAGAAACAGTAGCCTACATCTGTAGTCTTGAGGGGTGGCTGACATTGTTTCAACAATTTGAAGATCTTTGATTTTTGAATTTCATGTGCCATCAAGTCTACACACAGTGTTCCCTTTTGATTAAGCAGCACTCGAGTACACCTGCCACCCCTTGAGACTACCAGTACGCTAAAAAACAAGAGACAGTTTAGAGTATATATCTCCATGATTTATTTAGTGAGTTGCTGCAAACACCTCAGTAGATACATGTAGATATACAGTTGGTGGCGGCCCTCTCATGAAGAGATAGCCAACGAGGGCAGAATGACAGCTGATAAGAGCAGAACAACGCAGTGTGTCTTACTCAGTTGAGAACCTCTAAGGTGTTGATCAGCCATGATTGACATCGCCTTCATAATAGCTCCACAGTCTGTATGCCACAACTACTCAGTCCAGAAAGTATGATGTAAGTTGTTCTAACTTCACTCTTTCTATGTTTTGCTCTAGAAAATTACAGGTCTTCCGATGAAGTACACCGTGTTGACAGGAAAGCCAAGTGAAATAACATATCATCACTCTGAACACATAGCTGCACAGGTTGCCAATAATATGGGACTAGAGAGTCCACTCAGAACGCTATACGTAATAGGGTAAGCTGACCTTTAATCTTTGACCTTTCAACTTTGTTGTATGTTTCATGATACATCACAATTCAATCCATTTCTGAACTATGAAACTAAAAATTAAAAAGAGTAAAAAAAACACCATATTATTAGACCTTGTATAATATGAAGATAAAACTGTCTATACATTCAAATGCAAAGAGTACTTTTTTATAATCGAAGCCTCTAGCAGATCCATTGGCAGTGACAAAGAAAGTTGCTTGAATATATTAGTTTGAGGCAGATACATTTAAAATACACATCTTAAAGATTTGAACATTCTAATATATTGCCTTTCATTGTCCAACCACATTTGAGGTGGTGGGGGGCTTTGGCAGTTGGGGATGTTGTATATTGTCACACATAATTACGCTGTAAAAAAAAAGTTACACTATTTCTTTGAGTCAAAATGGTCTACTATTTGTTTTGTCCTCCACTAGAGGATGTTATTTCTTTGATAAGAAGTCACTCTAGGAACATCCAGGAAAGTACGGATTTTCTTGTTTACTTCCACAGGGACAATCCGATGACAGACATCTACGGTGCTAACCTGTACAACCAATATCTAGCCAGCAAACCAATTAACATGTTGAAATCAACCTCAGCCAAGACAAAACTTACAGCAGCACACGGAAAAGAACAGACCACCTACCTCTCCACCGTCACTAGCCACATAGGAGATGTCTCAGTAGATCACACCTTTGAGAAGTGTGCCGAGAGTATGGAATCGGTACTCGTATGTACGGGCGTTTATTGTGAACAGAGAAATCAACATATGGATGGTGTTGATCATGGACACAGGGATTTCCCGTACTTAGATGAGTTGACTAGACCATCACTCATAGCAGACAATGTCTATGAGGCAATCAAGGCAATATATAGCAGGGAGGAATTTAAATAAGGAATGCTATAGTTGGCATTAGGTGGTCAGATAGCAATAGTTCTGTTGCCATGTAGTTTTAAGATGTATTGCGTGTCTCCCTGCCCCCTGACAACATGTATTTTGTGCATGTTTTGTGCTAGACTGACATATTCATTGTTATTTGCATTCACATTTGTGTTCACATTACAGTCACGTACACTTTGTGTCCACATTGCGGTCGCGTATGCTTTGTGTCCACATTACAGTCATGTATGCTTTGTGTCCACATAACAGTCACATACACTTTGTGTTCACATTACAGTCGCGTACACTTTGTGTCCACATTGCAGTGGCGTACGCTTTGTGTCCACATTGCAGTGGCGTACGCTTTGTGTCCACATTGCAGTGGCGTACGCTTTGTGTCCACATTATACTCGCGTGCGCTTTGTGTCCACATTGTTGTCACTTATGCTGAAATGTGTCCACGTTGTTGCTGCTTACGCTTTGTGTAAGCAACAGTGATGTGGAGTGCCAACAACAATAAATAGTTCAGTCTAGTTTTGTGTATACTACGGGGGTGGAGGTGGGGGTGGGGGATCATTGTCATTTGTCTACCCCAGTTCTATGTAGAAAAAATGCTTCATTGATGGCATTTAGTTATTCTTCCATGAAACACCACATACTTTAAAGGCCAGTATGTCTTTCCATAATTTAAAAATGAATATTATATTTCAAACGTAATCAATGATGAAGGGAGCCACAGTGTAACCACAGAAATGATGCCCAATCACGCTATGCATCTTTGAACTGAAAAGTCAACTATAGTGCTAACGAGTAATGTATTCTCCTCAGAAATCAATGATAGAGAAGTAGGACTTTTAAGTTAAGAAAAAAAACATGTGCTGTCATTTTTATTTGCTCCTTTTTGGTTTGAAGAAACCACAGGGCATTATCACACTATGCTATGATTGCCTTGAGTGAACCCTGGTTAAGTACTGTAACAGGGTTATTTTAGACATGGGTGTACATATACAGCCTAGAGATTTCTCGTTGGTTATCAATTCCAATGCCTAGAGTTACATCTTTTTCTGGCACAGTTTTCTGTGTGATTTTCTGTTGTAAACATTACTACAGCCATTTTAAATATTTTCAGGAGGGGGGGGGGGGGTGTAGTATATTGCATAAAAAAGGGTCATTCCACCTGCAGTGAGGGTCATTTGAAAGCCAATGATAAGTCTCTAGGCTAGTGTATGTGTGGATGGGTACCTGTTGTCATTTCAGATACACAAGGCACAAAAAAAATAGAATCATAGATTTAAATTCAGAACATAATATTTATTTCTATTACTAAATTATGAGTAAATGTGAACAGGTGTATCTATACACTTTATGTGAAGAGATGCAATTTCTGTGTAATTTCTGATTTTAGAGAGAGGGTGGGTGGGTGTGGGGAGGGGTCATACTTACAAGGAGACATTGGGATTCCTTTCCTTTAATTGGATGCAAATATAATATTTTGTTTCAAAGAATGATGAAAAGGTGATATGATTTGGTTCAAGTTGTGGGGATTATGTCATAATGTGTGGATTTTATAAAAATAGAAATGACATTCTGGGTGGAAGTTTGGCTCTTCAATATGAACAATTATGTTATGTAACTTCAAAACAAGTGTAACCTTACACTTTTGGCTGCAATATCTTGGAAATCTAATGTCTTAATTCCTCTGACTTTGTAAACCAATTTCGTTTCCTTGGTCTGATGCTGATCAGACTAGGCATTAAATATGATTGCATATCACTTTCATGCAGGTCAGGAGCCTCACTTTCAGTATGAGGAGCCTGACTTTCATGTTTGTGAGGAGCCTCACTTTCAGTATGTCAGGAGCCTCACTTTCAGTATGTCAGGAGCCTCACTTTCATGTATGTCAGGAGTCTCACTTTCATGTATGACAAGAGCCTCACTATCATACCATGACACCGTGAATAAAAAAGTTTGTGATCAATGAGGTAGACTGCCTATGGTGCTGGATCTATAACTGCATTAGCTCTCATAATATACTACATAATTATACTACATGAGTTAGCCTAGTTACAGATCAGTGCTGTGGGCGGGCTAGCTAACGGATCGCAAACAGTTTTTATATTGAACTCACCCCATGTCACATAATGACATTACTATCATAGCAAAAGTTGGGTTGTTATTCTATGAGACAACCAATTGCACAATATCCTGTCAACCAATTATGTAGAGTAATCTGAAATATCTCCCCCAAGGTACGTGCAAATACTAACAGTAGGATATTTTTAACGTTATTCGATTATCTGCACTTTGACCTCTGTTTGTTAGAGGATGAAATATCACTTTTAGTTTTAAAATATGCATAAATTAATATTTATAAGATTACCACAAAGATTTTATGTTGAGGTGTAAACAATAGCAATAATTTAATCTGCAACAAAAAAAAAAGTGGAAGAAAATGATCTCAAGAAATCAGGTTGTAAAATTAAAAGTTTTTAACATTCCAAGATTTATGAAAATCTGTACTTTAACTATTAACAGGTTTCACTTTTTTGTTTTTGAATTTGTGACAAATTTACTTTCAGTCATAAAGTGCAAATGGTGATTTAAAGTTTCAGTTCTTTGTTTTTACCTCAATTTGTGTTGTGCCTGGATGATTTACAGTGTCAGAGTTTGATTGGTTGTATGACTGTGAATATCACTGTGATGAGCTGTGATTGGCTTTCACCTTTTTCTATTTGAATATTTCCCATAATTCCTTGTATATTAAAAGGTCAAAGGTTACAAAGCAAATTAATTAATTCAGCTGGACTTGTGAGATTAAGAGTGATAATAGCACTTTTTATGTATGTTATTTATTTTTTTAATTTATGTTTTTATTTTAATTTAATATTGAGTAATGTATAAACACAAGGAATTATGTGAAATATCAAAGATAGCAGCAGCTGAGTGAACAATTGTACAGATTATATATTGTGACACCAATAGTCTATTTTTTAGATTGTAAATGAAAGAACAATAGATATAGCCAGCTGTGCTGAGTGTTACTACAGTGTTGTTCTCTCACAGTACAACACTGTTGCGTTACACTCACCATACCAGTATATAGGTAGTCTGTTTACTGCGCTGTCGAGATACATCGTTAGTTGGTCGTACCTCCTAGCCCTCGTATTCTCTGCTTTATCGTGATTACATTGTCAAGGCTGATAATAACGAATTGAAAATTTTCACCTAACAGCATGATCGATCACAGTGTGTAGTTCCTTTAACCATGAAAACCAGTCAAACTATCCTTATTCAAATGAGTCAGTAACTAAATACACTCATTACACTACAGACGGCAAACCATGCAGTGGACATTTCATGTAAATTTAACCCTGGGGGTGCTCAAGACAAATGGAGAAGAATACAAGGGCTAGGAGGTACGACCAGCTAAAGATATATATCTTGACAGTGTAGTAAACAGGCTGGTAATTTAGCCAAGAAAGCTAGCAAACATTTCATACAAATAAAGTGAATTGTAATATTTCTAATCTAAAGAGCTATGTCATGCTGTCAAAACTAGTCTGTACAAGCAGTACTGCAATGTTGTCTTGAAATGAAGGCATGATATTTGCTATGACATACCATGTACCAAAAAGAAAAGAAAAACTTGCCAGTTTGCGTGCAATTCTAGTTTTCATCATGTACATGATGTATATACAATATAGTGTCACTGACTCCAGCCTATGATGACATTTTGCACCAGCAGTAGTTCTGGGTTGGGAAGTTATGTATTGATAGAATTTGCATAGCCATATCACACCGTTGAGGGCGCTAATCATGGATGTAGAGAACTTGTCAAGGAAAGTGTTTGCTATATGGAAAGTAATCATGTAATCTGATTCTACTGAATGACACTGAATAAATTATATACTATCTTACAATCAATAACCTTGTGGCATTTGTTCTCATACAGCAAATCATTTTACATGAAATGTATGTTGTCATAGGCTCCGTACAGTCCCTACAAATCACCAATACAATAGATGGACAATTTCTGCTTTGACTAAATATCAATTGTGGGTAGTGTCTCAAAAGTAAATATGTATATTTGGATACAGTAACCTACAGCTTGCATCAATATAGTAATGTGACAAGTAAGTACATAGTAAGGATAGAGATAACATTTCTGAGACTATACATATATAAATATATAAATTGCTATTATACTGCTATTATATATAATTACCTTCATGTATCATGTAAGTGACTCAATCCATATACAACAAAGTAGAACAGGCAGAATATGTGGAAGATCTCTCCTGTCCCATATACTGTGTAAGGTGTACGCCATGTTGGGGCGCCCTCACACATCAGTCAACCCCCTTTATAGAGCATGCATGATGTCACAACGAATTTTTCTACTACCCCATCAGCTAGCTGCCACATGTTGACAATGTAAATACTTTACAACATACACGTGTCATAGTATCAATGTGTGAGGAATATAATTACTATTACTCATGAATTAGTCTGTAAGATTATAAAGATATGACATGTTGTGCCACTCCTATCAACCAGCACCCAAGACTGACTAGGCTTAATAACAACACAATGTATCTTAGTGTATATCGTGAATATAATTTTTTGGAAATTTTTATTTCTAAAATTCTTTTATTTATACATTTTAATGATAACACTCCTTTATCATATAATTGGATCACCTTTTACTTCCTTTTTTTTTTCATTTTTTTTCCTTCAATTTTTTACCTAATATTCTTTGGCAACTGTTTGGTATTTATGTCCACATTTTTTTTTCTTTTTTTTGCAATTAATAGGATAAACCCCCTATTCTGTTGGCAATGGATTGATCTAAGTCCATAATCGCTTCTGGAGACTGAACCAAAGTCAAGGGAACAGGGGTAGAGTTGATAAAAAATCACAGAAAATTCTGATTCAATAACCACAACAGCCCCAATATCCGTAAACTTCACTTGTCGCTTGCTGAGACAGTGTCAGTGATTCTTCTCCTGAATCCAAGATATTTCCTCCTCCATGTCTCTTCATCAACACCTTGGCCAGAATCTTAAAAGTTCCTTCTACATTCGTGGAATCTTTGGCAGATGTTTCTATACAATCTAGCATATCATACTGTTTCACTGTTTGCTTTGCTTTGGCAATATGTATTTGTCGTTGATGACTTAAGTCACTCTTATTCCCTGAAAACGTAAAAAATATATTTTAAGATAAAAACAACAACAAAGAAACACAGTAAGTAAACAGTACAGGTTTGAACTAAAAACAAAAGTTACCCATTTAGCACATATACACCATAAGAGGGCGCCTTACATTTGCCATATCAAGTAGCCAAGCAGCCAAACAAGTCACTGAGTTATGCCAGAGCCCTGAAACTAGCTAGACCATCGTAGTCGAGTTATATTACAGCAATGTTCGACCAACTGTATCTCTTAGTCTGTCTCAAGCTGTGCTATCAGTGTATCAGTGGGGTCTTAAAGGAATACATGGGTTTTTTGTTCAAAACCAATGCTTGCAATATCCTGTATAGGTCTGCTAGATACCTGCCCAAAAGTCGTTCGTTTCCAATTCCAGCATATATCATGTTGTTCTCTGGCAAATAGTATTTAAATCAAGCTTGACTATCAAGTCTCTGGGCGAAATCTATCACCATGATTACAAATTCTTACCTATAAGTAATACTAAAGGGTCTCCACCACGCGATTTTTCACCAATATTATTTTTGACTTCGTCTAACCATACAGGTATACTATCAAAAGTCTTTTTTCTTGTGATGTCGTATGTTATAATAACACCATGTGTGTCGTTATAGTAGCTGCGAGTCATTGCACGGAATCTCTCCTGTCCTGCTGTGTCCCATACCTGTAACTGTATAATATAATTACGTTCATTAACAAAGTCACTTGTGAGCTAACATTCTATGCAAAATAAAGTTATTATATATTTACGAATATTAAAAAAAAAAAACGTCTGAGGTCTTTCTGCGTAAACACCGCTTACGGTATTTTTTGAATATTCGTAAATCATTATTTTGTGGTTCATTCGCTGGGTGTGTCGAATTACAGACGTAGCTATAGAACACGCAGACAAACGCAGTTTTTAATGTGAAGCTGGAGTATATACTCACCACAGCCCCCCCCCCACACACACACATCCACCCACCCACCCACCCCAACCCTCCGAGAACACGTCTCGCTTAATTAAAGGATCCTTTTCTCGATTTTGGAGGATATTGCCGTAAGTTCTTGAAGAACATACAACACTTCAAGTTCCCAAAGCTATTATCCCCAGGGTCCACAAATAACGCGATAGCCCACACTTGATCTGTATGATTTTTAAGAAAAAATATATAGCGAATAATCTATATTTCTTATTCACTATATATATATTTTTTTAAATCATACAGATTGATTCGAGTGCCTATGTGATAGCCCATACTTCACAGCCATGCCGTGACCACGTCGGTCACTTCCGGGTTACGAAGTATGCCACAGTGCACAGATTGTTCGTGTTGTACAGATATGACAAGATAAGACGTGGTTCTTATGAACACATCATTCACTTACCTTGACTTTCTTACCACCAAGACACAATGTCTTTACTGTAAAATCGACACCGATTGTGTTCTGCTGCTTTTCAAGAAACTTTCCTGATTTGAAACGTTTCACGATAGACGATTTACCAACGTCCATATCTCCTATCAGAATTATTTTGAAAAGGAAGTCATACGCCGTGTCGTCTGTTTTGTCTCGCTGATGTGAAGACATGTCTGAAATCCCGATGACTTTACTGAATACTTCAGAACATATGCACAACCGCGACCAATACTACAGTAACACTATAGCTTCTCTCGGTCGGCGTAACCATTTTGCATGACGTCATGACTCATGATCAGTTCGGGTTTCCCCTTACTACGTGCAACACTCAGAATAGATACAGTAAACAAAACACAGCAGACTTCGCATGTATTTTGAATGAAATGTACTATTTATTTGAAACATGAATACTCAGTTCTTCTATGGTCACATAGCAACCGATTTCTTTATTTTATTGTTTTCCTGTGATTTTCCATTTCTTAATTGTATAAGGGACTGGTCAGTTTCTTCAGCCTGGGGGGGGGGGGGCAGTGGATTCTTAAATTGGGCCGACAACAAGTCACTGACCCCCTATCTGTAAAACCAAAAACAGGCTGACCCCCCCCCCCCCCTATCACTTAATTCTATATATAAACATGATGACCCCCGCCCCCCATATATATAATATTCACATGACAGGTATTTGTTGATCATGACTCAGTGTGGACTGCTTGACTGTCTTGCATCTACTTTATAAGATCCCGGGTTAGCACTAATTATAATTATTGACTACACAGGGTAAATATATTCCAAAAGGAGTTTAATAGCATGTTGACAGTGAAAGGTATTGGAAAGCTTGAGCAGGGAATATGTATATATCTTTTATGGGGAGGGGTCCTAGGAGGGTCTCCCCTAGAAGCCCTGGAGGTTTTTTTACTCTGAAAAGTCAATTTTGAGACTATTCACTGAGACCCTTTCAGACAATAATTTCCAGGCTTCGTGCCAACCTTATTTTGTGCTTCCCATGTGGATCTGCACTCTGCATGCCATTGGCTGCACAAACACGAGAAAAAAGAAGACCGAGGCAGGGTGATTCAAACTCACCAGAAAAAAAAAATTTGGCCTTAAAATAGGTTTACAATGAGCGCGGAGTTCACAAACAGGTGAAATAATTATCATCGTTTCAATTTCGTCAAATATGGACTTATCATTTTCAAATTTCACACACTGATGCGCAGATGAATAAAAAGAAATCGTGTCTTTTTAGATTTTCGATTAGAAGTTTAGGAAGTATTATATTGACCTCGATCCTCGAACCGTCTCCTTTTTACCCTTGTTCATTTCCGATTTCTCTCGATAACAAACTACCGCTGTTTGTTGCAAGGCTTGTACATAATCATTTATCTAGCTCTGTATCTCAGGATATAAATACACTCTCATATATTTATCAAGTGTAATAATCTATAATTTATACCCAAATGTGTGTGGTCAAAATATGGAAAATAGACCAAGCTTCGCCTAGCCTACGAAGAAAATTTCGCGACAATGTATCAATAATAGTGACCTATACATTGACCTCTACACGTGGTGGGACAGAAGGAAGTTTACAACACGCACATGCCATATCCCGGGTATGTAGGGGATCACGAAAGCTCGCTCGAGGATGGCAAGCTTTCCTGTGCTGAGAATAGGAGGCGTGGCGGGCATTTAAACAACATTTTTGACAACTAACTTTCATTGGGACTTGACGAATCACAGATATAGAGCTAAATTTCTTGCATAAATCCTTACGGAAGGTATTCAGTTTAAATCTGGTATTAGTTGAAAGTTTGAAGTTGAAACATCATTTAGCATTTTATATGTTTTCCGTCGCTACATTGTCCCGATGGTCGATGTAAAAACTCCAGTCCCTGAACTCTAGTAAAATTGAGCATTCAACACTGATAACATCACCATTTACCGGCCCTAACAAAGTGATAACAGTACTCTTTTATAAAAGGCTCCCAAACCTTATTCTGTTGTCGGCATTCTGCTCTCCCACGATGGTGTGTACACTTGTTTGGTTTCGCTAGGGGTCCTGCTTGCATAAGGCGTAAGTCGTCCCTTGCGAGCGTGCACCGTCTGCAAGCAGAACTAATGGGGGTCTACGAGTTTCCGACACGTATCCATTCCCAATGGAACCCACGGCCATTATACATCCCTGTACCAGTATAGTGATGTCCAGCCAATTTAAAATTAATGAATTTATAGTTTATTTTTCAGTAGATGTATTCAACCAAAAAATAGATTATTTTTCATGTCTCGCCAACTATACTATAATATTAGTCACTAGTTACACTGACTCGAGTGAGTGTTTACGTATAGTAACCCTGCACTGCTGCAGTTGAAATTCCAACAAATTATGCAAGTTGAATAAAAAACTATTTACGCCATGAAAGAAGTATCCATGGTAACATTACTATAAAGTTTCAATGAGGGGTTCTATTTTTGTACCTAAAATCAATAAATACAATCTAGTAGCATACATTGTAGCTTTTGGTTCCAGCGCCACTAATATGCAGAGCTCGAGGTACATATACTGGATGTCGTGTTCAGTGGATATATATAACTTTGCATTAATTAATATTATTTCCTTATTTTCATCATTTCATTACTAGTATTTTTTGAATCATTACCTGGTCAGTTTAGCATCTACAATGTACCTGTATTGTTTAGGGTAGTGTAAAATATATTCATGACACACCCCCTAACTCATAATGTGTATCCATAATGCATTCATAAAACTGAATTAGGTGATAACAAAAAATCTTAAATTATGAGATTATGTAATTTAAGAACATACTTTTAAAAAAACCACCTACTTGTACCTGCACACAAATATAGTTCAATATTTTTGTGTTTCATATACCCATGGAATGAACTTCACCTATTCTTGGGAACTTAAGGGGCGAGATCAATTATTCAAATGTCGGATAAAAAAACTAAATTCCTTTAGTTTTGGGGTAGGGGAGTTTGACCCATTTTAGTTCTCTTCCAACAAAATCGATTTTGCTTTCAAGTGAAATTATTTTGTTTTGCACCCCAAAAATATTGTGCTCACGCTACCCATTCGCCACTAAAGGGTCAAATGGCGAATGTTTTTCAAAATTCTCACCAACCGAGAGTCAATGGCCGTTTCCCTGACTTTACCATACGTTTATACATTGTAACTGTAGGTTTGTTTAAGTTTGCTCTTGAAGGATCGATGCTGTATTTTGACAATGAAAAATACTTAAAATGGTTATAGTAAAATTGGTATTCAACGCTCTAAGTCTCATTTATACTTCCTTGATTACCGCCAGTTGCTTTTTTTTAAATCGGACACAGTCATGGTTAAATGAGTACTTGCTAAATAGCTAGTCATACATTTCACTGAATCAGCAGTTTAATGTCAAAAAACCGGTGATGCTCTATTAACTACAACAACCCCGCTTTTCACTTTTCTGTTTTGAATTAGAAGACGTATAGTCCAATGAATAGTATCTTCCGTGCCTCTTCTTCAGTTCTGTCGCCATCTTGATAAATGCTTCTTCTACATTTGTGGAATCTTTGGCTGATGTTTCAAAACACTCCAACATGGCATGGTGTGTTGCTAATGCTCTGGCATCACTGAAATGTACTTCTCGAAGTTCTGTTAAATCACTTTTATTACCTGGAATTATGGAATAGATAGAAGACTTTTTGTAAGCATTAATTTTAGAATCGCGAGTGAATCAAATAATCTAGAAAGTATTATTCATTTCTAGGTTTGTACAGCGCATTCATGGATGGATGGACGAATGAACAGAAGAGTGGGTTGATGTATGTATGTATGTATGTATGTATGTATGTATGTATGTATGTATGTGTGTGTGTGTGTGTGTGTACGTACGTACGTACGTACGTACGTATGTATGTATGTATGTATGTATGTATGTATGTATGTATGTATGTATGTACGTACGTACGTATGTATGTACGTATGTATGTATGTATGTATGTATGTATGTATGTATGTATGTATGTATGTATGTGTGTGTGTGTGTGTGTGTGTGTACGTACGTACGTACGTACGTACGTACGTATGTATGTATGTATGTATGTATGTATGTATGTATGTATGTATGTATGTATGTATGTATGTATGTATGTGTGTGTGTGTGTGTGTGTGTGTGTGTGTGTGTGTGTGTGTGTGTGTGTGTGTGTGTGTGTGTGTGTGTGTGTGTGTGTGTGTGTGTATGTATGTATGTATGTATGTATGTATGTATGTATGTATGTATGTATGTATGTATGTATGTATGTATGTATGTATGTGTGTGTGTGTGTGTGTGTGTGTGTGTGTGTATGTATGTATGTATGTATGTATGTATGTATGTATGTATGTGCGTCTGATCTGCTTGTGTGTATGTCTATGTATAAATGTATGTATGTATGTGTGTGTTTGTATCGTGTTTATTATTGTTATCATAACATTATAACCAATATCAATAATGCATTTAATATCAAGTAGAAATGAAAACAAAATGTTTGTAATGAACTTGAGATGTATTTGTAAATCATTTCATAGATATCAATAAAGATTTCAGTGTCATAGAATAATATTTAAATGTATCAGCAGTATATAGGCCTCCATTCCCAGCTAAGAATGAATACTGTACCCTAAGTGGAGGAAAGCACGTTGTCAATAGAATAGAAGCCATCTTGATCAGTTGTCCAGCTACGTCACATTTCCACCCCAAAATCTAGGTAAATATTCATTATTGACTTTATTGATACTAGCGATCGGTGAGCACTATTACTAAGGCTACTGATTACCAAGATCAGTTTTGATACAACGGACTTTACAATTACTTTTTGTGGTGAATAGAATCCATGTGTTACCACATAGTAAATGCATGTTTCTTATATCTGTTCTCTACAGTTTACCAGGAGGAGAATAAAGTTCGTGAAGTAAACGAAAAGTAGGGCTGGTGTCTTTCTGAGTAAGCAAATAAGGGTAGAGCTCGCATCACCAATCTAGGCTGTCTTGTCGACCCCTTTCATCCAAGATCCGGTGTCGTCATGGGTCATATACTTCTTTGTTGGCTAGGTCTACCTAATTTCAATAAGGTAGATGGTCATGCCAACAATAACATGGCTTTTAAAGGTTTTTCCTGTGCATTCTGACAGAGAAGCTTTTTTTCTTTAAGTCTACTTTTCTCTCTGTATGTAATTCTCTCTTTATTGACTTATTAAAAACACCTTGTCCATTCTTCTCCTCTTATCTAAATAAAAACACCCCTAATCTTGTAAATGGCAAAGAGATCACTTACACTAACAGTTTGCTTTATCTCTTATCTTCTGAGAGATTGTCACACTCATTTATGCATTAACTAGAGAGCTCTACTTCCCACTAGTGTGTGCATAATTGACTTTTTGTCTGGTGTGATAATCTCCCAGAAGATTAGACATAAAGCAAACTTTTGCGTAACTGATCCATGCTAATTATGAGATTAGGATTGTTTTAATTTAGATAGGAGAAGAATGAACAAGATGTCTTTATTTAGTCAATAAAGAGAGAATTATGTACAACTGAAAGAGAGAAAAGTAGCCAAGGAAATAAGAAAAAGGTTTATATCACCAAAAAAATGAGCCAATTGATCAATATCACACACACAAAATGACGTTATATTGCACCACAAAAATTGATCATTCAATCGATCAATCATTCAATCAAATAATATATCTATCAATCAATCAATCAATCAATCAATCAATCAATCAATCAATCAATCAATCGATCAATCAATCAATCAATCAATCAATCAATCAATCGATCGATCAATCAATCAATCGATCGATCGATCGATCGATCGATCAATCGATCGATCGATCAATCAATTACATGCTCGCTGGCCCCTGTGGTTATCCCAAAAATCTTGCCAAACTGTCCCTATTTACTCATTTGAGACCAATTCCTTTCCCACATCACAACTGACAATTGATTCACTACACTCTTGTCAGCAGCGATATGATTGATGTGTTTTGATGTTACCCAAATATAACTAACCTTAACACAAACGCTGATTCTAACCGATGTGGCAGCACTGGGATGGGGAACCCATGGCAGAGATGGGATACCAAAATGACAAAACAATGCAAAGCTAGACAATACAATTAGTCAAAGTGAAAACGTGGTCCTCCCCTAATCCCGTTTTCTAAAACTTGGCTCTCCCCCGACAATCGATTTGTAAAAAGTGACCCCGCTTGTAATTACTGAAGGCTCCCTAGCCATAACAAATTTATATATTATATACTAGTAAGAGTTCTGCAAGCCCTGGAGTGATAGAGGATGTTAAAGCCTCGAGGTTCTTTCTTTTTAAATCAAGAATTTTGTTCTCACCTATGAGCATCTGTACCACATTTTCACCTGCATACTTTGTAACATCTTCAATCCATCTTGGTACATTATCAAACGTCGTTTTCTTGGTGATATCATATACTACAATAACACCATTTGCACTTCGGTAGTAGTTACGTAGCATGGAACGAAATCTTTCTAATCCCGCTGTGTCCCATACTTGCAACTTAACAGAGATAAAAAAAAATGTCAGAAATATTATGATAACTATCGCGTTGTTCGGGAGGGATAGAGACGGGAGTCAAATACTGAAACAGATACTGAAACCTGGAATCATCACTAAAAACCTGTGAACTACCGACTGAAATATGTTCATTCGAATAAACTCTATCCTAAGGGAATTCATTACAGTCGTTTAAAGCATGGTAAAGTTAGACCGACATAGTTAATTAGTAGTACCCCTGATATGAATTCGTCTTGCTCTGAGATCGACGAACAACCTTATAGCAACAACATACCATGAATATAGTATCTCATACGCGATAGCTTTTCACTACCGACAATTACAGTTTTTATGGCAATACGGACAACTCGCCATTTTTGATTAAAAGAACCTGTTAAGAATGAAAAAAAATGTTCAGGGTTGGGTTATCAGAAACACAGTTCATTTATTATTTGGCCTCAAAGTGGTCCTCTATAGTCGTATTTCCATCATAATAACATCTTAAGTGTTCATAAGATGTTGACATATCAAGACACCATGGTGTTCTTACCTTGACAGGTTTATCTTCAATACATAGTGTTTTCAAGGTGAAATCGATACCAATTGTGGTACGTTGTCTCCGAAAGTTTCCCGCTTCGAATCGATGTATAATCGACGTTTTGCCGACTGACGCATCACCCACAAGAACAATCTTAAAGTAGAACTGGGCTTGGTTATCGTTTTCACGCCGACAATTCGACGACATGTTCATGATGTTTTATCCTTTAATTTGCAAATTTAGAAACGTAAGGTAAACCACAATACTTAATATTTAGGTGTAGTAATGTTACCCCCCCCCCCTCCCCCCAAAAAACGCATACAAAAAAACAAAAAATAAAAACGCGAGTAAAATGTTGTAGTAGCATATAGAAAGTAACTGCATGCATTGAATAGATTATTGACGCACACAACCTTTTACCAAGCAAAACCATAGCGGTTTTACTTGTGCACCAATACGACCTCAAAGTCCATATCCATTATCATACAATATATATATATATATACATATATAAATATGAAATTACATGAAAAATAACTTGCGACATACTCAAACCACTCTATAGCGATGTATGCCCAGCACGTCGTGGAGTATACTAACCAGTGGAGTATAATAACATCGATATATGTGTACACAACATGCAGTTGCCCCTACGAACATCAGAAACTATTGACCTTAGGGACCGGGCAGTTCTTCGGTCGGGGGTGGATTTGTGGGGGTCACCATGTTTTTGAAATTAGCGGGGGGGGGGGGTCATGCTAGTTTGAAAATTGTGGATCGGGGAGATCATTGTGTTTTGGATTGTGATGGAAGAAGAAAATCCTATTCTACAATGGAATTTAGCCTTGTCTGAAATGTGGTACATGTAAATATTTGTTCTTGTCCCTGTTTCTTCAATGAGTTCTTTAATATTACTTATTAATTCAATCATAACTATACATATACATGTATTACCTAGCTACCACACTAGTTACAGAACATGTTACATGTCCAGTAAATGCTTGGCTGTTTCACAATCAGTGCTTCACTTTATATTGCACTTTGGGGCAAAAGTGAACTTGAAGGTTTCGTAATTGCTAGTTTATAAAAGACGTTAATCTAGATTGTTCTACTCGTCAGTATGAACTTGTCAGAAGGGATTAATACACTTTCTATTTTGGACACTACATGTTATTGACACTACAATTCACCACATCTCATCAGATTCCAGTTTCTATTATATACTAGGTATGCCCACCTAAAGTTCTCTAACATACCAGTGACTTTACTATACATGCAATATTAATGCCCCTATACCTTTGTTACGGGCCCATTTTTATGTGACATGGGAAACTCAACCACATTTAAATCAGAGGCACCACCAACCTTTTTACTGTCATAAAAGAATTAAACTTTTCTTAAATATTTTCACCCTATTCTAATTTGAGATAATTGTATTTTAAAGATGTGAAATGTTTGCCAAGATAGTCCAAAATTGCCTTAAATTCCAAATTTCCCCTACCAATGATACTACCATTAGATGTGCTGACCTATACTATAATGATGCCATTAAACTTTTTAAGAACATATGTCAACCCTATATGTAAGTTATAAAGAATAGTTTCTGATACTTGATGGTGCTGTCTTGTAAAGTACGGATAAAGTTATTGCTTGAAAGGGTCTGAATAGCCTAAATATTGGCTTTACAGTACAAATCCTCCAGGGCATCTAGAGGGAGACCCCCTCGGACCCCCCCCCACGTGAGGTAGACATATCCCAGTCTCAAGCTCTTCCCCTACCTCTTACTGTGAAGACGCTACGAAACTATATTTCAAAAGTATTTTAACCCTATGTAGTTGCTTTTTACATGTTGGTGCTCTCTTGTAAAGCTTGGAAATTATTTTCTGAAAATGTCTGAATGGTCTCAATATTGACTTTTCAGAGTTAAAAACGGCCTTGGCTTCTAGGGGAGACCCCTAGGACCCCCATGAGAGATGCACATATTCCCTTCCCAAACATTCCCCGACTTTTCACTGTCAAGATGCTATTAAATTCCTTTTGGAATATATTTTCCCTGTAGTCACTAACATAATTATGATACTGCTAACTCGGGATCTTATAAAGTAGTTGCAAGACAGTCAAGCAGTCCACACTGAGTCACGATCAAAAAATACCTGTCATGTGAATATTATATATGGGGTGGGGGGGGGGTCATCATGTTTTAGAACTAAGTGATAGGGGGATCAACCTGTTTTTGGTTTTACAAATAGGGAGGGTCAGTGACTTTTTGTCGGCCCGATTTAAGAATCCACCGCCCCCCCCCCCCCTCGGCGGGAGAAACTGACCGGTCCCTTAATAGACAAGCGGGTGGGTTTCACAACCTATTACTTATTGATATTCTAATCTAATGGCAAAAAAAGATTCCCGCCAATCGAATGCCTTTTTAAGTAGATCACAGGTTATAACCCGTGAGCAAATTTTCTTTCTTTCTTTCTTTAGACGTTTATATCATAGTACAGTGTACTGTACTGATTACCATTTGAAAAAAACAACATTCCTAAGTTAACGGACATATAGTGGCCTATACAATCAGTTCACTCAGGTAATTATGTCAAATATGTAATGGCAGTTTGTCATCAACCTGGGACAATCATATGGGACTCCCAGTTTCGCCAAAACCTAACCTAGGACCGCGACTGTTCCCTAGTTGCAATCTGAGACTACAATCCAAGTTCCAATCTAGTAGAACTGTACGTGTCCCACGCAGCTGTTTTAGCCTACTTGGAGTTGTTTCACTTCTGTATGAACAAATATGTATGTTTCTGATAAACAACGTTTCTTGGTGGTGCCTTTTTGTGTATGTGCATGTGCATGTGCATGTGTGTGTGTGTGTGTGCGTGTGCGTGCGTGCGCACGCATGTGCATGCGTTTGCTTGTATGTATGTATGTATGTATGTATGTATGTATGTATGTATGTATGTATGTACGTATGTGTGTGTGTGTGTGTGTGTGTGTGTGTGTATGTATGTATGTATGTATGTATGTATGTATGTAGGTAGGTAGGTAGGTGTATATGTATATGTTACCAAAGATGTCAAGGGAAAACAACTTCCTATGAACGACAAGGGTGCAACGTCCATGGAGGATTTGTGACCATGGCAGTCTTCAAAATACCAAGTTTGGAACCGTGAGAAGAAAACAATATACCAAACTGTAGACGACTGACTGTGAAGTCATAAAAGATATGGGTGTTTGAGACACACACAATCCTTGTTTGAGACACACACTATCCTTGTCATAATAGCGGTCGGTACGAAACGCAGGTACAGGCCAGGTCAGACGAGGCCACGTATCGATTGAAGATTTTTTTTTATATTCACATTCAGATCCGTCATTATATTTAATGTAGATTTACAATTAGTTGTCAGCTCTACAATTACAATTTTCACATAGATTTCATACTCATTCTTGTACGTACTGGGTGCTTTCAAGAGTAAAAACGTTTTGCAGGCACTTTTTATCTTGTTGCACATGAAAGACAAAAAGATGGCAGACACTCATACAGGGAAAGTTGTCGCATGTTGTGCATTTTGTGCAGTTTCAGTATTTATTGATTACACTGAACGATTTGCCCAACAAAAATGCACCATCATTGCAATATATTTGGGACAAGAATGTACAAATTGGCTAAATGAAGTGACAATTGTTCGTTCAAGAAAATAAACGTCTTGAGATATTAATGCAAGTGCGTCATCCCCAAAGATAAATAACGATCTAGCGGGTGACTCTGTTTCACATTGGAAATCTGTCACCCTAACTCAGAGTAAACCTTTGAAGCCAATTTTCAAGCACTCCATGGCTTTCAGTAATGTGAATGGTTTGAAATTTTATGAGACGAATAGGCTTCTGCATGACCTTATTTTCAAAAAAACATTCACAGTGGGAGGGGATACTCTTCTGTCACACCCTACCCACTAGTGATTATGGGGGTGGGGGGGGTGCTCTTTCTGCCCGAAAAAACCTGCTAGCTAAGTATCACCAACCAAGCATAGGTTATGCAGCCTGATATGAGACACATCTCATAATATTAAAAGCCCACATTTACTTGTAAAGAAATATATTATTGTTATGAATGGACACTGTCGAATTCCAACTGTTATTAATATAGTGTACCATAGAATTGTACATCAGTTCTCCACAATGCAGGAATCGGGGTAGGGACAGGGTATCATAGAATTTCACATAATTCTGCAAATATGTGTAGTCTGGGGGGGGGGGGTGCCTACCGAGAGGGGCGCTACGAAATTTATTGGGTTCATCTTTTTGGATGGGGGATAAAATAGTTTTTTTGAGAGCAAAGGGTGGGGCTACGAAAAAAATCTAACTAAGATATTTTCTTCTCAGCCCATTCCCCCCCCGTCGTAAATTCTGCTCGTTCCCTGAGAAGTGAGTTGATAACAATTCATATTTTAGTTCACAAGTAGATAGGCTATTACCATTACAGTGTAATTTGCCCCAAAAACCTGAAAGAATTGAATTGAATTTTAGACACGCAACCTAGCAGTCGAAGTAGCTCCATTATTTTTATTTTTGTCAAATAACATTTACAGGATGTGGGCAAGGTGAACCTCAAATGTTGCATTAGTTGAGCATTGCCTAGAAACAGTTCAACTATGCTATAATTAATAATAACCATAGCGGTGAAGTGTTTGTTGTTCTTGGTTAATATCACCTATAAACCTGGTTAAGAACATCACTGCAAACATATATTCCATCATAATTAGCTTATGGCTTCAAAATAAAATTTCTTCCTTCTATGTTCACTATTATGGTTATCATTCTTTACGATAATAACTTTTTTCCAAATTACCAAAAACAAAACAAAAACAAAACAACCCAACAGCTTTGTAGCACAACTGTAAAGTTTGTGATAATTTAAGGAAAAAATGTTTATCCACATGCTAATCTATCCTTGTTACCCATAGCAATATGCACATCATTTTAGTATTGTACATGTTATGTAGACTTTAGTTTTTTGGGCCTACATACATGCAGTAGATTTTGAGATATCGTGTCCACAGACACATACACACACACACACACACACACACACACACACACACATGCAGACAAAAACATAACATAACCTCCCCTTACGGGAAGTAAAAATAGAAAATGATTCATATCAACTTGACATGAGCAAATCTGACTAGACTCCCTCAAAGGCACATGCACACCAAATATCAAAGCAATCTGACCATCACTTTCGGAGAAGAAGTCAAAAATACCATTTTTGACCAAATATAAAAAAAGAATCGCTAAAACTGGAAAATTATTCATATCAACTTGGCATTAAGAAATCTGAATAGCCGTCCCAAAAAGAATAAAAGTATGCAGACCAAATGACCACCGGTTTCGGAGAAGTCAAAACAATTTGCTAAATATAGAAAATGACTCATATCATCTTAGCATGAACAAACCTGACACCAAATATTAAAGCATTCTGATTGTCCATTTCGTAGAAGAAGATGGACAACATTAATTAGTATGCATAATTGGTAGTTTTTAGTAATTAGGCTACATTTTAAATTCAACATAATTTGGTACATGCGTTAACCATAACAAACACACATGTTTTGTATAGTTTGTTGATGTGGCATATAGAAATAATTTGCATAAGTAATGATCTTTAGACTATATCCTAGGAATGCAAACTTCAAATTCCATAAAATTTAAAGCATGTTGACATAGTGTTTAGTTTTTAATGATTTGTGTATTTGCACAATTAATTATTTTCGGTTATTAGGCTGTATCTTTAGAATGCATACTTCAAATTCAATTTAATTCATTAAACATAACAAGATGCATGTGTTATAATGCTTGTTGATGTAACTTACAGTTTGAGTAATTTGCATAATTAATGAGCTTTTATAATTAGGCTATATCTTAAGAATGTAATGTTCAAATGCAAAATAACTTGGTACATACATCAACCATAACAAAGCACACATACCCTTCAAAGGCTGTTGGCATATATTTTAGTTTTAAGGACTAATTTGCATAATTATAGATTTTCGGTAATTAGGCTATATCTTAAGAATGCAACCGTCACATTTCATTTAACTTGGTACATACATCAACCCTTACAATTCACACGTATTTGATTTACTTTTTGTGTGGTTTTTCAACGTGATGTTTAATTTGCATAAATAATCATTTTTGATAATTAGGTAATATCTTTAGAGTGCAAGCTTTAACTTTCGGATCATTAAGTATATGCATTGATGGTAAGGAATTGTGTGTGTCATGATGTGTCCTTTAAAGCTTCTTGGTGTAGCTTATAATTTTAATGGTTAATTTGCATAATTAATGATTTTATTTAATAAGGCAATCTGTTAACTATGCAAGCTCCAAAATTAATACAGTTTCATATAATTTATTTTCCAATTAAGGGATACATCGTGTATAATAGCTATAGCTCAGAATGTTGCATTCTAACAATGCCTAGGACCAATCTATGATTCTGCCCTTATGGTAATCTGGTTGTTGTTTATGACGATTCGATGTCTACATCTTCGATCGTGAGTTCACGAGTTCGACAAATGTCAAAAACTAATATACATGTATTAACTACAACAACCCCGATTTCCCCTTTTCTGGTTTGAATTCAAAGAGTTACCAGACGTATTGCCAAATGCGTTGCATTTTCCATGCTTCTCGGTGAGTTCTGTCGCCATCTTGATAAATGCTTCTTCTACATTTGTGGAATCTTTGGCTGATGTTTCAAAACACTCCAACATGGCATGGTGTGTTGCTAATGCTCTGGCATCACTGAAATGTACTTCTCGAAGTTCTGTTAAATCACTTTTATTACCTGAAAAAAAATCACAAATAATATTTGTTTATATGATAGCTAAGAATGATTCCTGCTAAATTTGTAAACAGGGTTCTCGACAACTTGATATCGTCACTATAATATGCAAACGACCTGGTCCTCCCGTAAATATCAATTAATAAAAGAAATGTGCATGTAGCGCCAAAATCCAACATGACGTAACTGTTCTATGGCGCTGAACAGGAACAAGTATAGTAGATCGTAGTAAAGTTAGAAAGTGGCATAATGTTCCATAAGAGGGATACTGCTCGCGAGAACGCACACTCACCATATGGCTTTGTATTACAACGGGGTACATGAAGTAGGCTTTTGTTGTTTGAGCCTCAGACGACTAAAAGAATTATTTAGTGGTCCGAAGTGAACGAGTTGCGGGCCGGGTTTACTGTTAATCAAGTCAACCATCACGATATGTAAAGCAACAAGATTGGTGTTATTGAAAGCCTTGTTGTTAATCAATAGCACTTTGTATTGCATCCTGTACTGGACAGGTATACGTAGTCAGTGAAGAGCAAAATATGTTATCTGTTTTCTGTGTACGTGACACAATCCTAGCTGCTGTATTTTGGGCATGTTGAAGAGGGATAATATATACTACGGACTGCTGTATCATTTACAATGTACTAAAGTCGTCTGTGTCAGATTATTGTCGATGTTGTGCAGATTTTTGGTTTATTAGGTAGTACTACGTAAGTTTTGTATACTGAACGATGTTTTCATACGCGGTAACAGCTTCAATGATTAATTGAACATTGCATTTGGTGACAACGCGAGTTATAGAACCTGGTGAAGACATGCTATGTGATCAGTGTCTATTCAATATTCATGGATCAGTAAACACGAAAAAAGTTATCCAAACAAACACGGGGAAAATGGTACTCAATCAATGTTCTGTCATGCCAGCGGCTGTGCCTCATATCAATCTGACACTTCAAGGAAAGTGGGCAAAACAGTTTTAAAGGTTACACGACCTTTCTATTTGTCCACGTAATATAAAAACGTCAAACTGCATTTATCGTGTGTGCAATCCATAACGAATTTACTTGACAGGAGGAAATGTAGAACACGCTTTGTTTCACAACATTTCAAAATGTGCTACATGCCACATACCTACAAGCATCTGCAACACATTTTCACCTGTATACTTTGTAACATCTTCAATCCACCTCGGTACATTATCGAACGTTTTTTTCTTTGTGATATCATAGACTATGAAAACACCATTGGCACTCCGGTAATAACTCCGGGCTATGCTGCGGAATCTATCTAAACCCGCTGTGTCCCAAACCTGTAACTACAAACAAAACAACGGAAAGTTGTGATCAAGTTGTCATGAATTTATAATTACCGTGTTTGGGTTCAGACATGACGCTGTTTATACATGTCGCCAAACACCTAGTTAGAGACAATTTTATTGCAGTAGTTGACATGGGCGTCAAGACAATAATTTAGACGCGCTTTTAAAACTTTACGCCATCTCGTTTCAATAGGTATTGCTATCATTTTTCCTGAGAATAAGAGAGTTTAGTGATAAGGACATCATATTTTAGATAAGACGGAAGAATGTCATGACTCTACATGTTTAGTATTTTAAAAGGTAGCGTGACTGGAAAACAATTGTAGTCAAGGCGTCCTTGATAATAATAATAATAATAATAGTTTTATTTCGAGAGCAAGCTCACAAACAAAATAAATTGCACGAACAACATAAAAAACAGACACAAAAAGACTAATTTACAGTACACATTTAAAAACATTCAATAAAGAATCTTCTCCAAAATTTACTATTAAAAATGACAAAATCTGACAACGATGCAGCAATTAAAATATTATTACTCTCTTTAAGTCTAAAATAAAATTCAGATTTCAGAATACGCTGCTTATTTTCAAAAGTCATAATGAAACTACGAACAAACATGTTAGAAATACTAACACGCCTCTTTATACCAAGTAAAATTCTAAAAGCATTATTGTACGCAACTCGTACATCATTAAAACACTTACTGGTATAAACTCTCCAAATATGCGAACAATACATTGACGAACAATAAGCTTGAAATAAAATACATTTAACAGAATATGAACAATTCCAAAAATTACGAATAAGAGAGTTAGCCTTGGCATAAAATGATCTCATTTGACGTCTGATATCGTCATTGTCATTACCGTCAGAATTAAAAATAACACCTAAATACGAATGCTTGTTTACAAATGGGAGCACTGTATTGTTAAGCTTCACCTGAGGAATGTTCGAAATATTACATCTTGGTGGCATAATAGACAGGCATTTAGTCTTCTTGGGATTGAAGATAATATCGTGCTTCATAGCATATTTACAACACGTTTTTACAAGACTGTTGAGACATTTAACTGACGGACATATCAAAACAATATCATCAGCATACACGAGATGGTTAATACATTTACCTCCAAGGTGACAGCCAATCTTAGTCCCAGTTAGCGAGCTACTTAAACTATCTATATACTAGTACACTGTAAAATGACGAGGCGATAGAATGCCACCTTGTCTAACACCATTACTTATAGGAAATTGCTCAGACAAGACGGATCCCCATCTGATACAAAATCGTTGATGCTGATACCAATAAACTAAAATTCTGACGATGAAAATAGGTACATTTCTGTCAAGCAATTTACGAAAAAGTGTCCAGTGCTTCACTCGATCAAAAGCCTTAGTGGCATCTAAAAAACACAGAAACACTGGCGTATTGTGACGGTTATAAAAGTCAATAATTTCTTTAAGTAAAAAGACACACATGTCGGTAGAGTGTCTTTCTTTAAACCCAAATTGGTAATCAGTGGTGCTAAGAGAATTATCACATTTACGGAGTATCATAATTTCATATAGTTTCGAGATGACGGTAGCAATGGCGATAGGACGGTAATTACTTGCGTCGGTGACATCACCAGTTTTGTTTTTAACAATAGGCACTAAAATAGTGTCCAACATACGAGTCGGTAAATAACCATGAACGTGAGCAGCTGTAAACAAACATGAAAGCAAGATATGAAGGCGACCATTAGCATATTTAATTTGTTAAGCGGCAATACCATCTGGCCCTACTGCTTTCCCATTGGCCAAACTGTTCACACATTTACAAATATCGTCTGGTGTGACAATCAGATATACCATTCCGAACATAACGTTCGTTACTGTTGTTGGCCACAGATGACAAAAGACTGGCAAAATGATCACGCCACATATCTGCAATGTTATGGTGACCATTACAGACGCCTACAGATGACGATAAGGGAGAAGACTTTTTGTTTCTACTGACAGTCTTCCAAAACTGTTTGCTGTTACCATTAGAGAGGTTTCTAGCCAGAGCATCAGCTTTCATTTTATTCTCATTGACATTCCAAATTTTCATGTATTATTAGTGATTTCGACTTCTGGCTCTGGCATTGGGGTGAGGCAGTGAACTCCTGGCCCTGGCCTTGGGGTGAAACCGTCTGGCAGGACCAGGGGTGAAACCGCCAGGGCCTTGATAAATAAAGTCTATGGCAGTCTATACCGCATATATCGTCTTGTATGCAGTTGATCATTCCACTATAAGTGCTGTTGAGATTTGATAAAGTAATCGTTGCTTTTATCTTTTAATGTCATTCACGAAGTCTAAGAGTCTCTTTACATGTAGTGTACAAGGGGTCCAAAGTAAATTCATTATATTTGCTGGCGTGTGCTTGTTTGTCTGTCTGTCTGTCTGTCTGTCTGTCTGTCTGTCTGTCTGTCTGTCTGTCTGTCTGTCTGTCTGTCTGTCTGTCTGTCTGTCTGTCTGTGTGTGTGTGTGTGTGTGTGTGTGTGTGTGTGTGTGTGTGTGTGTGTGTGTGTGTGCGTGCGTGCGTGCGTGCGTGCCTGCGTGTGTGTTTTAAGAACTCATGTCACCTATACCGGTACGACATTCCCTGGAGTTTGTCTATATTTCACGTTAGATATGCATATGCTTTAAATAGTATCGTGCTTTTTCTGTCATATTGTTTGAATCTTTTTGAATTTTTCTGGAATGCTGGGTTTAAAGAGATACAGATAGATTGATATCTGACTCTTAGTCTTGGTCTATGCCACATGTTTGCGACGCTATTGCAAATTTATTCCCGTTCCTTCGTCCATCACAGGCAGGCCTAGCTGTCTATTTCAGATGGGTGACTTCAGACACTGTTTTGTATTTCGCTAAACAGATGTATATATGCTATTTTGCTAAGTTCATCGTGAGGTCACCTGGGGCAGTGACCTGTTTAACCCCACCTTGAGTCAGACGTGTTCAAGCGTAGGTTATTGCCTATTGGTTATATCATGGAGGGTGGTACTTCCATGGTTATATAGTGACCTTTTTAAAGCGTCAATATTTATATAGTGTTCCCTTACACAGTGATCTTAAATGGGAATCAGCTATACAAATCTAGGTATGACATCATTTGGTGTAAAACGTACAGCGAGGTCGTGATTACATACTAGTGTAATAGTTTGGGTTTGGGTTTCGATATACATTATGTAAGTCAGCTGCCGGGGTCAGTTCATTCCCGACCAGTACGGTCCTACATAGCAGCATGCCACGGTGTGTTTGCCGATTTAATATTTGAAGACTTAACACCAAAACAGAAATCATTGTCTTACCTTAACTGTTTTATTACCAATACATACTATTTTCACAGTAAAATCAATACCGATTGTACTACGTTGACTGGCGAATGTTCCTGATTCGAAATGCTGTACAATTGAGGTCTTGCCCACTGAAGTGTCACCCACAAGGACGATTTTGAAAAAGAAGTCCGCATGGTCTGTGGCCATGGCATCGGGAAAATATGACGACATACCAGACTCTCGCTCTATAACCCTTTAACGCGGAAACCACCAAATGGATTATGTAGTTGCCAACGTGACACCAGTTTCAGCTAACAAGTTAAACATCGGATATTTCCAAGTTAAAAGGCAGGTTTGGTATACATGTACACTTATACACGGTCTAATAATAGTTGATGTACAGTGGTCAATATCAATTATCGAGAGAAGCCCTAATATGGCAAACCTTGTGGACGTACTTTCTCTTTGTTTTTACGAACCGTCGACTGAAAGAGTTCCTCCAGGTATAGACAGGTATGACGTTTTGTTAGGGGTCGGGTTGCTTTATATTCATGTATTCATTTGACCACAGTGAAGAAATACAACAATACATGTACAACTGTATTCACAAATTGATTGAACAAAGAGACTAGACTAGAAACGGGTCTAGAGGACTTCTTTCGGTTTTGTAAGTTGACAGGTTGTTGTCAATCTCAAGTACAGGTGCTGTCATTTTTCATTCTAACCTCTATTGACTCAGCACAAAAGACTGTGATGTAGGTTTGGACACCATCTTTGGTACTTTTGAACATTCCTTGTCCGCCGTAGATATATTACTTGGATCTGCCACCATCAAAATCTTTACCCGTACTATGCTCGATCGAATTCTTGCCAGTTTGCCAAATCTTTTCTATTCACATCAGATCAATACAAAGTCGTCCCGTATTTACTTTTTTTTGTCAATGTTTTATAGTAAGTTTAGTATTTAGTAGAACAGTAAGCCTAGTAACTGTAAACTTTGAACTTTGTGCGGTATAGATACTGTTAGTGTGCTGTATAAGTTTATACTTTCCTGTAGACGGTTTTTGTGTATAAATTTATTGTGGTCTATATTACTTTACCTTTCACCTTTGAATATCTTTGTTATCATCGATCCGTAGAGTTGTATGTCGGGGTCACAGGTCAGGCTAGCCTAGTTGCAAGCTATTCCCTGGCTTCCCACGATACTGTCCTTCTCTCCGTAATATAAGATACAGGTAGTGTAGTGCGTAAACAGAAGTCTTTTGGTTACCATTCCATTTCTTTTACGATTGGCTAAATAAACATTTATTTATTTATTTATTTATTTTAAAAAGGCAAATACGTACTTACTTTAACAATTTAGTATCAAGTCCAGGATCTTCAAGTTGAATCTTCAAGTTGACACTAGTCAAGTATGTGTTGGCCTCGAGATTTCTATTTTGCGCTAAATGAAAACATATTTACTAACAACTAAGAAAATAAATATCACCATCGAAAAAATAAAAATTGACCAAAATCCTATAATGGGGTCGTGTTTACTGGTCTAGTAGTATATGTATGCAGCCACAATGTTTTGAGTATCTATGGATTTCGTTGATTTCCACAATACTCCTTATATCCCGGTTATAAGTGACTACTTACTCAAATCAAGTGTAATTAGTACTTCAAATTTATCTACGAATATTTATCAAAATGTGAGGGTTTATTCTTGAGAAAAAGTAAATACTGGGTAGACGAGAAACATACTTAGTAGATAAGAAATGGTGATGGTTGTGACCATGCATGGTCGTTGTCATGGCATCATATTGTTGTGTTGTCATCGTCACTACCAGGGGTCATAGCTGGGTTCATAGGGTTTTCGCTATATCTCATCATTTTGTAGGGACCCCCCTCGTTAAGAGAACAAATTTACGTATCGAAAAAGAAGTTACATTCCACACTATCCTTTCTTTTGTATCAAATTTGGGCCTGTGATGGCCTTAGCCTGTATAAGATACACCTTGGTGGGGCGACCTCACACATCGGTCAACCCCGGCCTTTCATCAGAGTAGGCCGGTGAGGGCGGACGATAATGGATCTTTTTTTGAGGCACAAGTCGAGTTTATAAAGTTGACAGTCTTCTATGAAATTACAACTTCCTTCTGGCATTGTTAGAACAGTTGATTGCCTACTAAGAATCCTTAGACATTTTTATACGTATGAAAAATGACGTCATTGGATCCTTTATGAGTTATATCTTCATATCAGGTTTGTGTTCAGTCAGTTGCAAATGGTGGTTAATATGCGTCAGAAAGTAGACTACTACGAATGACCAAGTTCGCAGCATAAATCTCCCCAAAAAACGTAATATAAATTCTTTCCGTCAAGATATGCCTTGTCAGTCAAGTAAAAAACAAAAATCTAATTTAAGGTTATTTAAAAACGTTTATTTATGAAAAGAACCAAGAGACCCTAAAAACGCCATCACTTCAAGCCAATACGTTGAATATTCAAATGAGTGCTCAACGCTAGAACAATTTCTTTGAAATATACAGCCAAATGTAAACTGAATGCCTTCCGAAAACTGAATGCCTTCCGTAAACTGAATGCCTTCCGTAAAGACAAAACACAAAACTGTTCATTAGTATCTCCCTTCATTATCACAATTTGAAATTCTCAACTACCATACATGGTATATCCCAATTGGCAAATATTATCAATTATGCAAATAACTCATTGAGATGAAAAGTACACCTTATATTACACATGCTCTTTGTTTTGTTAACTATGTGTGTACAAATTTATTAATATTACACGACATTTGGAGATACAAAAATGTAATCATTTGTGCAAATGACGCATTAAAATATACAAAAACTTTGTTAGAATGTACTGTATCTTTGTTATAATCAGTGTATGTTCCACATTATCTGAAGTTTGAAGCTTGCATTCTTTACGTATGGCCTAATATTTAGTAATAACCAACAACTATTAATTATGCAAACATGTAAAGCCACATCAATATGCTTTGTAGGATAACTGCACTTTGTCATCATCAATGCATGCATCAAATTTTATTTCATTTCAAGATGTTACTTAAGATATTGCCCAATTACTGAAAATCATTAATTATGCAAATTGCGCATTCAAGCTAAAAGCTACATCAACAGGCTTTGTAATTGTATATTTGCAGTTATCTTATTATCAATGTGTGTACCACATTCTATGAAATTTGAAGGTTGCTGGTTAGTCAAATTACCGAACATCTTTAATTATGCAACTGAAGCCAAAAGTTACGTCAACGTGCTATTATAGGACACATCCGTTTTATCATCAATGCATAATTACACCATATTATATATGGGATTTGAAGCATGCATTCTTCAGATATTGCCTAATTACATTTATGTAAATGTATCATTAATATTCATGGTATGTATACCAAAATCTAACAAGTTATAGCCCAGAAATATGTGTGCACCAAATTTATTTTGCCTTGAGTCAGGGAATGATGAAAAGGCATACATACATACATACATACATACATACATACATACATACATACATACATACATACATACATACATACATACATACATGAGCAGACAGATAGACAGACAGACAGACAGACAGAGGGACAGACAGACAGACAGACAGACAGACAGACAGACAGACAGACATATCCCCATAGCATAGAATAACATTCCCTTATGGAACGTAAACAAATCCTGGACTATGTGCAATGATTTCTAAATCTGTGAAAAGTAGGAAACGCCGAAAACAGTTGAAAATGAAAGTTATGCAGTAGTACCGCAAAGTCTGACAAGATAAATTGATAAAAAAACACTATATGTGCTAACCGTCTTGAGTACTATACACCAGATCCATATAGTGGTCTGTTGTAGTACTGGCTATTGACATGGAGATTAACATGGAGAGTTCTCTAGGGTAACATGACCACTTGATCGACTCTGGAATCACAGATCTGTGAAGACACAATTTATGTATATGTACTCGGGGCCGTGAAAAATAGTATAAGTGAAGTATTTCTAGATTTATAAGAAACGTTGACTGGCACCAACAGACTGAGGTATTCTTTGTAGTATTAAAGTAGAATATTCACCGTCAAAAATAATTTTAGAAGTGACGTTTAAAACTCTCCCTCTTTATGGCAACGCTAATTGACCGATCGCCCTGAGCACTGTAGCCACGCCCCCCTTAGTTACCGTTGCTACTACGACAACTTCGCACGTTTTGCATGGTTTGTCGTAGGTAAAACATGGCGTCCAACGTGGCGATCGCTGAAAAATGCTATTCATAATTTGAGAGTTCTTTATCGTTCCACTGCCACCAAGGCAAAGATGATGTATCACAGGCTTTCCTACGGTCGACACATCGATGGAAACAATTTATTTTAGTTCGGGTAGTGTCAGTTCATCAAATTTTATCGAAGTCTGAGAAACCACATGGCAGATGCATGTTGAATAAGATTTTACATCATAGCCGTCCCCGTTCCTGTACAACTGGGTACGTATTTATTTATTTCACTGATGTTTTCATTGATTTTCACATTTCATAGCAATACTTTTTGTTTTATAATAAATTCCACTAGGTGACCGTGATAAATCATCAGATGAGAAGTAAACTAATATGATTCACCGTTGCATCGCTACGATATAGAATATTATGAATAACAAGTTTGTTATTGACGAAAAATGGTTTGATTTGTATCTTCAATGGTATTACATAACAATCACACGTCTATTCCATCAATACAAATAAATGCAAAAAGTAGAAACAGCACAATTTATAGCATTTTACGGTATGAGAGGTCACTTGTTTGACTTGCAGGATACGATGTATCAAAAAGTTGAAATAAGCGTCCTGGCCTGCACGGTATGTAATTTGTTGATGTACGTGCAGTGTAGAGGCGTATAGTAGGCAAACTGAAGGGGAAAAAACACCCTTGAATTCACAATTTTAAATGTCAGTCGTGCCGACCGTTATAACTGCAAACCTCAACGATTTTCTGAAATAACAGTCGCCATCAATTAACTATTCACTGCACACGACAACGCAAGTCAACTACAACGTACCATATATCATTTCTATTCTAAATTCTATTTCTTTCACAAGCATTGCAGTTGCACAGTGAAAAAAAAGAAACTCATATTAGACTTGAAAAAATAGACACTCGTTTAAGTTTACCTCAAACTGTAGTTATTTTGCAGATTATTTACTGTCTGATACTCTCAGAGTATCAATTTCTGATAATCATAATCATAACAATAACTTATGGTAATAAAAAAAAACGTTCTTTTCTTTCTGAAGTCCAGTGGATCAACAAATACTTCCTAATTTTATGTTAATTTTTTTTCTAGTTGTATATTTATTTCAAACTTGCCTAGTCAGTGTTAACTTTGTGGCACTGAACAAGGTGTAGCTCTCCAAAAATGGATATTTCTTTGTCTGGCATTTACAAGCAATCATCCATTACTGGCACCCCACACTGACAAAAGTGAACCAATATGAACTGTGAAGCCAGTGAAGCCCAGATATTTTTTTTTAAATGGCAAATATAGAGACGCAAAAAATAAATTCCTAGACCATAGAATTTGTAAAGTTCGTTTGCATTCAACTACACAATAGTAATTGACATTTTTTTTACAATCTCTGATTTATTACACAAGGAAAAGAACTTGAAACTCACAATTCATGAAGTGATTTAATTATCCAACACCAAATACAAAATCTCCTTAAAATGACAATAACAAGTCCAATGTGTGTTTGTCTTTGATAATGTCTTGTAATATTTATAAACAGAAAATAAAATCCAAAGGAATTGTTACTATTGATTGTCATGAAATAAGGTGTAGCAAAGTATGATAGGAGTTTTCATGTAGCTTGTAGAATATTTTTGATACATAAGCCATGTTATCCATCAGCTGCAAAATTCCTAACTTTAAATCAGAGACACTACAAGATCTCCTTTTTAATTCATAGTCAGAGGATTTCAAATGTTAAGACATTTTCATGTGGTTACTTTATCACTCTGCAAACCAACATCCACTAGAAACCACTCCTGAAATTACAAGAAAGGAGATGACATTATTATTCATGTTTCATGTATATTTTTGTTTTATTTTACAGGAAGAACTTCTGTATCTAATATTCAAGGCATCAATCGACTGCAACATTGTTTGTGGAGATGTTGTTTCTAAAAAATATGAGTTGACTGTTGTCAAGTTGCTATGACAGCAATGGGTAGCTATGCTGAGATCACCATTAGGTGTTAGATGGATTATCAACACACAAGTCATCAAAGGAATATGAATAAAGGAAATGTATATGCATCAACTTAGAACACTAAGTCTTCTGAAAATATTGAAAACAATCGTTCTTTTTTTATTTTCAACATTTCATAGTGTCACAACAGTGAGATGTACATTATTATGTCTATGATGCATGACACACGAATATAAATTAATTACTTGTAATAAAATTTCCTGACAATCTGAATGAAGTACCATTTTTCATTTGTTTTGACATGATATTACTTTTAAACTGTTACTACAAAGGGTTATATAGTAACAAATGTAGTAATGTTGTTTCACTATATAAAAACATTCTTTTCGCTTTAATTTCTGGTAAAGGTCACCTTACTTTTACATGACTAAATTATTACACTAAATGGGAAATAAGGTACCAGTTGTACACATTAAAATAGGCCACTACTGTACAAGTATAAATACTTTCCCCATATACAAATCATCTTTGTTTTTTGTTTATTTACTTACATTTGTTTATTCATTTATTTTGGGGGTTGCTCTTGCAGAAGATATTTATCACATTTCTTGCTTTTATTATTTCAATAAAAAATTTACTGAAAATGAAATGGATCAGATGCACAAGTAGTGATGTAAAATATTTCAACAATATAACTAATTTTGAGCCATGTCAGTGGTATTTACAAATTCTGATATCTAATTGCAATCTTGTTGCTTGACATTTTTGTTTTGTATCTGGATTCACTAAAGCAAACAGGAAATACACCTAGAGATAAAAGACCTCTTATTCCATCTAAAAGAAATTTGATAACTTCTTTGTCAAAGTGGTAATAGTATAAAACAGTCAAAAATAAAAAAAATGGTAGTTACTAAAATGCATATATAGCCTATGTAGGCCCAACAATATTACATATACTTTCACCATTAAGATATATCACATTATGATAAAAATTCAGTTATTGATGTGATTCCTGAAACCAAAGAGTACATAATGGGGAGTAATGAATATAATTATAAAATATAAACAATAAATAAAAACATGCAGGTCACCCTGTGTGTCAATCCCGTCAAAAGGTCACAGATTGAAATGACGACTTTCTTTCAAAGGGCTGTATACCGATATTACGGGAAGGCCAGTATAAAAAATGAAGAAATGGTGTTCATTGATGTTACCAAACTATGTCCCTGCACATTTACAGTGAAATTTCATTTGATTAATCGTGTTTGCCTGTCAAACCATGGATGGATGTAGTACGGCTCAAACACAGGCCGAACCATTCACTGCATGCACTCGTACTCAGAAATACAAGTTTGACTGTCGACAATGGATTTTTGCGGGCCAAACTTGAGAGAGGAATTTTTAGCATTAGATGTGAAAATATACATGAAGTCTTTAGTTGAGTATAAAATTTGACACACAGAAAGCACGGGGTACACCGCCAATAACTGCGTATGGCATGGGTATCACTATGACACCATGACATTGCACGTACATGCACGTCTGTACGCCCATGGTACGCCAGAAACTACGGCAATATCGTATGCGGTATGGCCAACATTTAATTTGGCCGCCACCATGACCGACAAGATAAAGCACTAATCATAGGCAATTTTGGGCTGAAAAAAATCTAATTATATGAATAGATCGGTGAAATAGTTTGACTCACAGTAATATCAACATACATACCTCAGAAAATGCACGTAAATTGCCGTAATGGCGGTCCATCTTCTTGATCGTGTAGGTCAACATTGCATTGTCGATATTTTTTCGGCTTCAGAAAGTGTAAAAATAATATTCAACCTCTCTATCCTTCGGGATAGTGATCATTTATATTATACAGATCCCATGACTAGTATTTTACGATAATTTTAATGTTTGTAAGCAAATATTATATACGAGAACCGATCGTAAGGTCAAGGCCCTTGCATTCAATACACGCTGAGAACCTACGACAGATTGCTTTGTTTGTCGTAGGCTGTGACACGTGCAAGTGCACATGGCGGAATTACGCTCTTTGATTGGTCAATAGAATCTGTCAATCAATCTCGGCGATCGGTCAATTACCCCCCCCCCCCTCCACCCCACTTCCGTTGCGTCAGCTGAAAAAAATGTGCTCCGATTTGCAAGAATGTTCCTCACCCTTTAGAAGGTTGGAAGACAGATAATGCTGTGATTGACATGTCCATTCATAAAGAAGAACGACATTTGTCCGAAAAGTAAGCTTTTCCAAAGATAATTTTTAGACCGTCTACAGAACTACATCTCTACTCCAAGTCTGGTCATGGCAGCATTGACGTATTTCCATAACAACAAGAGAGGTATTCTTCGGTCATTCATTGCAGTTGAAGCACACATCAAACATTCTCACGAAACCAGAGCTGTTATTTCTTCCACGACACTGCAAAACAACGAACCTCTTGGCGGTGCGTCTTGGGCCGTGGCTGAAGAGGCTGTGGTTTACGACGGTGATGTTAAATTGCAGTCTCCACTTCTGACATCCACTGAATCACGTGACCCAGAAACAGACAATAGAACTGCGCCGAATATATATATATATATATATATATATATATATATATATATATATATATATATATATATATATATATATATATATATATATATATATATATATATATATATATATATATATATATATATATATCCAGGATATAATGGCTTGAATTGTGCTTATTTATTTGCAGCATCCCTGACTTCGTGTATCCCCACCAGAATTTGCCGAAACCCTAACCGTCCCTTTCCCTGAGTGTGACAGACTGCCTTGTTCATGTCTCTTCTTGAGTTCTGTTGCCATTTTGACAAACGCTTCCATTACATTTGTGGATTTTTTGGCCGATGTTTCAAGACAAGCACACATATCATGGTATCTAGCTAATGCCTCGGCATCTCTGAAATCTACTTCTCGATCTGGTAAATCACTTTTATTTCCTGGAAATAAAGAAAACAAGCCTAATAGATACTAAATCGAAACTGAATTTTTTATCTCAGTACATTAGTCTATTTTGGTCTGCACATCTAGAAAATACGAAAAATAGAGTCTTCCACGCTTGGAACTGTATCTTTGTCTTTGCAACATATAAGCTTAATGATGGTTATATAAGCACACACACACACACACACATATATATATATAAATATGTTGCAAAGAATATATATATATATATATATATATATATATATATATATATATATATATATATATATATATATATATATATATATATATATATATATATATATATATATATATTAATGTTGCAATACCATATCATTATTGTTCTTACCTATAAGCATTAGTACAATATGTTCACCAGCATACTTCTTTACGTCATCAATCCATTCTGGTAAATTATCAAATGTTTTCCTTTTTGTGATATCATAGGCAACAACAACACCGTTGGCATTGTTGTAATAGCTCTGTGTTATTGTACGGTATCTTTCTTGCCCTGCCGTGTCCCATACTTGTAACTGCAAATAAGTCATGAATTAAAACAAGGTATGTTAGTTTTTCTTAGGGCACGTTGTGAATTAGCCTGTAAGCTTAAGGTACGCCGTGCACGCCGTGACACATGAGAGAGAGGCCGGTGATATGAGGGCGGAACGTCACGTATATATATCTTACAGTCTAGTTGTGAATCGGAATCGGGCAATCTCGAAAACCATTACATCTTTCTTCTGTGATTGCATTGAAAAATCAACGGTGCCGCAAGAGAGGGTGTGATATACGACGATGTGAATCTGAATAGCCTACGTGTGTAGTTTACATAGTTCATGCATGCATTCCAAACACATATTATTAGTCCCACCATGGAGGTGTAAGCTTATACCTCCATGGTCCCGCTAGCTGTTTGTGACTGAATATTTCAGAGCAGGAAATTGAGTACAAAATCGGCTTGAACCTTCGACCATAGTGACAGTCACACCTCAGCAGGCAATGTTCAATGTTTGATGGGATTGTGTTTTCCAGTATAGAGAGGTGAATGTTTGTTTACTATGAAACCATCACAGGCACTTGTTACCCGAGATATGTTTTGAAATGTAGGCCTATACATATTTTTGATATATTTGGCCGATAATATGTGAAAGGGGTAAAATAACACGGGTTTCTAGGGTTAGTCCACACATCCGTAATATATATTTGTATATTAATATTTTATTAGGCCTATATTCGGAAACCATATTTCAGGTAACAGTGTCAGGTAACATAAATGGTGCAAGTATATGTGGAACCAATCTCGTGTACACTACGAACTACTTCTAATAATAGATATATAAATTACCCCCTAAATAATATTTTACACCAATAATGATGTCAGTACTAGTGTATAGTAATATTTTTTCGAAGTCATAATCTTGACAATAAAACAGTTTCATATTTTACTCGTCGTGACATGACTGGGTACGGATGAAAGTGTACGTGTTTGTGACCCTTGAACTATATACCCTTAAATTTGCATATGACATGACATGACATCCACTTCCTATGTATCATTGTTCTGTGTAATCAATATTGGTAAACCGATAGAAGCCGGGGATAGAAGACACATTTGTAAAATCATAGTGTAGGTCGCAGTATGATGTGTTTACCACACAGCATCTATTAATTAATGTCGCTGCCAGGCTACAGTGTTCGAAAGGCTAAGGTCCAATGTTAAATTACAATGTATAACTTCCATACACAAACAGGCCGTGTCCCACCCATCATTTCCGCCATTCATACGTAGTACGTGAATGGTGATCCTTGTAGCTGAGTTTATAGTGTCTGTCTACGAGACCCTATGTAGAAATTAAATTATATATACTCACCTTAACCTTTTTGTCGTCAATACTCAGTGTTTTCACAATAAAATCAACACCAATTGTACTTTGTTGTCTTTCAAATCTCCCCGATTCGAAACGTTGTACCACTGACGATTTACCAACAGTGGCATCGCCCACTATAATAACTTTGAAAGAGAAATCGGTCGGTTCACCCATTCCAAAGTCACAATATGAAGACATTGTCAATTGAAAGAGTCTAAAATACTATGTTGGTGTCTGTAAATATTACAGTTATTACATTATCATCACCATTTTGGTCTGCGTAGTGGAGAATGACGACACTGCTATACCTGTCTTAATTATAACGTGACGATAAAAGAACTCCCAGGTTGGCAGGCGAATGTTAACGAGGTCATTCTGACCTTTGAACCGTAAGTAATCGTCACATAAACACGGACAGTTCCGTTCCCACAAACCACCACGTATGGCAGAGTATGACGTTCAATGATGTGAAAACGTGACGATATCGATAGAGTGAAAGCAACTCAGTGCGAGTACATACATAAATGGATCGGATACGTTGTTGGTGTGCGCTGACCTTGTCAATGATGTGACACAGGGGATATGACCCACAGGCACTTGTTTCGAATTCCCGCGATATGTTTCAGAATACGATAAAATATCGATAATATATCGAGATACCTGGCCGTTATGATTATGAACGGGGGTAAAATAACACAGGTTTCTAGGATCGCTTAAGTTCATAAACACTGGCACTTGTTTCCCGAGATACGTTTCAGAATACAATGAAATATCGATATATAACATCAAGTAGCTGCAATAATTGTAGCTTTGTTTTTATTTACAATACTTTTTATTATTTTTTAAATTTCATGCCCCCCCCCCCTCCGAAATGAACCCAAGAATTTTAATAGCCACCCCCTCCCGGCTACACATATTTTCATCTGTAATTATACAGTCACCCCCCCCCCCTTTCAGATATGTACAGTGTGGTACTTTACATTAAACTAAAAGTGGAAATCAACTTCAGTGTTCATACACAGCAATGAGAGATTTCTTTACAAATATATATGGGCTTTGCGAAAAAGGTCTCACAGTCACATTGGGCTGTAACCTATACTTGGAAAGATTTGGTCAGCTGGGTTTTCTCTTTCAATGACATAAAATTTCAAACCATACACATTAGCGAAAGCCATATAGTACATGAAAATTGTTTGTATGGCTATATTACCTACACTTTAACTTACCTCTTGATATATTCAGAGATATTTTGGCAGACACACACATTTGTTTGGCTATTGAGTGCTCTTTAATTTGGTTCAAATCATGAGCAAAATATTTTGCCCCCCTTTCAGATCATCAGAATTTTCATGCCGCCCCTTTAAACCCTCAAATTTTGTTCATGCCCCCTCCCATTTCTCCCCCACCCCTCCGTAAATTCTAACACCTGCCTTATTTCGTTATGCTTTTTATTTTCTTACGGGGTTTGCCAATTAAAAACTAGCGGATGACCGATAGCGACGGAGTGAAACTGCTACAGTACTGCATCTCAAATATTGAGATATTGCGGTACTTGGCCGATGATATATGAAACGGGTAAAACTTGGATTTCTAGATCGCGTAAGTCCACACACAGCGAAATATACACGACGTGTGGACTGTACGCGATCCTAGAAACTCATGTTATTTTACCCCTTTCATAAATTATTGACCAAGTATCTCAATATTATCGATATTTACTGTAAATTGTATTCTGAAAAATATCTCGGGAAACAAGTGCCTGTGTCCACACGCCGTGAAATTTCGGTATGTGGAGTATTTTACCTCTTTCATATTATCGGCCAAGTACCACAATGTTATCGATATATATCGTATTCCAAACTAAAACATATCTAGGGAAACAAGTGTCTGTGATGTAACCCCTCTGTCAAGTCATGTCGTACACATGACTTGACGTTTCATGCTTCCTTTTCTGTTCCATGGTTCGAGTCCAATGAAGTAATAATAATACATCATCTGTCATGTGATTCCACTATCAGACGGAAGCAGTACTTGGTCTACTACAGCTTTCAATATTAGACTGTTCTGTATATTGAATGTCAGTTTCCCATCTATTCCCAAGAAGCGTGTTCCAAACAAACAAACAAACAAACAAACAGACAGACAGACAGACAGACAGACAGACAGACAGACAATTAAATAAACAACCACGGGGAGGTAAATAAAAAAATGAACGGAGAAAACAAACAATAATCAATATACATAGATTAATGAATAATGTTTATATACTTGAAATATAATATATACCAAATTGTGTTGATGGACACCCGTATATATATCTTTATGGTATCTTGAATATTTTGTTTGTTTGTTTGTTTATTTATTTATTTTTTATTTATTTATTTATTTATTTATTTATTTATTCATTTATTTATTTATTCAATATGGGTTCAATATGGAGATAACCTAGAGAATGATACAACATTCTGTTATTTGGTTATATGCAATGTCACACACACACACACACCTGATAAGTTTAAGAATTGTTTCTGCTAGGTTGTCTTAATTAGTGTAACATTTGTATGAATATTGCAAATTAGTTGAAATCTACAGCATTTGCTAACAAGTCTTTACTGATTGCTATAAACTAATAACTCGCACGAGCGTTATCCTCTTATCTAAAACAACACATCGTCAGTAGTAAGTTACCCCCTCCCCTCCATACAACAATGAACACCATGGGACTTCACTCTTTAACATGACAAGAGACAAGCTATGCCCTCTTAATACAGTTAAATACGACAACAGTATAATTCAAGGAGCAAAGAATAATCATCACTCTAGACAGTGTACAAAAAGGTCTGCTCTGTCACAATTAATCTCACACTATTACCAGATAAACTATACTTCTTGCTTACATCAAACTTCAAATATGGAAATAAGGTTACATACATTATAGGGAGAGAGTTACTCTCCCTAAAAAATAGTAAAATTATACCAATGTTTTCAGTTCAGACTAAAAAGTTAATATGGATAAGTTGGCCAATAAAACAAAGTTTTTACACAATGCCATAACATTAGTATTAACTGTCCAGTAATCATTAATGTTATATATAAATATATATATATAAATATATATATATATATATATATATATATATATATATATATATATATATATATATATATATATATATATATATATATATATATATATTTATACATCATCATCATGATGTATATATATATATATATATACCACTGCGGTATAGAGCACTGTCTTATAGCAGATTGATACTCACCGAGTTATATATATATATATATATATATATATATATATATATATATATATATATATATATATATATATATATATATATATATATATATATATATATATATATATATATATATATATATATATATATATTCATGTGTTTATATACTTAATTCAAGGAAGCCATACCTCAGAGTTCCACGCTTTAGCAATCTTCAGATGGCTAAGATAGTTTGTCAAGGTCGATTTGTTCATGTAGGAAGTTGGTTAATTCATAGCATAACAAAATAGATCTTTACAAAATAATTTCACAGTCTGAAGATCGCAAACGCATGAAACTTGTGAGTTACGGCTCAGGCCTTCCTGTAACTTCTTGGATTAAGTCTATATGCTCTGCTACTGATATTGCATTGAGCACTGCCCTCTCCATTCAGTGAAACATCTTTATTAATATATATACATATTAATGTGTAAAGTGTTTCTGGCTATAAAGACATTTAGCTCAGACTTTGCCGAGCGGCATCAGTAGGTCCAATCCATAATACTAATAATCACTTATGTCCAGTCAAGTAACCCAAATGGTAATTGCAGGGCCACTCGGTAAAGTTTGAGTAAAATGTCTTAATCAGAAACACTTTACTCTTCATTAAACATGTTCTGCTTAGCGTACGTGTGTATATATATGTACAGCATATATATTTTACATATACTAAACATATATATATATATATATATATATATATATATATATATATATATATATATATATATATATATATATATATATATATATATATATATATATATATATATATATATATATATATATATATATATATATATAGTTTTGGTAGTACTGGAACTCTTTCTTGGGTGTAACTCGGAGTTTCACGCATATTGCGATCATCAGACACAGAGTGTCTGATGATCGCAATATGCGTGAAACTCCGAGTTACACCCAAGAAAGAGTTCCAGTACTACCAAAACTATTACGCTCTGCCACTGCGGTATAGAGCACTGTCTTATAGCAGATTGATACTCACCGAGTTATATATATATATATATATATATATATATATATATATATATATATATATATATATATATATATATATATATATATATATATATATATATATAGTTTTGGTAGTACTGGAACTCTTTCTTGGTTGTAACTCGCATTGTGCGATCATCAGACTCCGAGTTACACCCAAGAAAGAGTTCCAGTACTACCAAAACTATTACGCTCTGCCACTGCGGTATAGAGCACTGTCTTATAGCAGATTGATACTCACCGAGTTATATATATATATATATATATATATATATATATATATATATATATATATATATATATATATATATATATATATATATATATATATATATATATATATATATATATATATATATATATATATATATATATATATATATATATATATATATATATATAGTTTTGGTAGTACTGGAACTCTTTCTTGGTTGTAACTCGCATTGTGCGATCATCAGACTCCGAGTTACAACCAAGAAAGAGTTCCAGTACTACCAAAACTATTACGCTCTGCCACTGCGGTATAGAGCACTGTCTTAGCAGATTGATACTCACCGAGTTATATATATATATATACATACAGGATAATAGATATAAGAACACAAAGTTTGTAACTTGTTCTTGGCGATGGGGATCTTCAAGTCACACATGTATCTCCTACTACAGTCAAGCACCAATTCTTTGTTATCCCATCATAAACACAGAAAGTTAAATATTTTGTACTTAAATATCTTTATTACCTTGTTAAGTTTCTAAAAGAAGTTACATGGTCATATTTAGGACTAAAACCAAACAGTGAACTGAAATAAAAAGTATACATACATACATACAGTAAACAAATCTTGTCCAATCTATTTGCTGAATATTTGAAAGTATTTATATACTCAGAAATAAATAATCTCTCTGCTGACAAAATAAAATGTCACATCTTCAAGTAATCATATTTTCATGTGCAGTATACAGACTGTCTCAGATTGCCCAATAAACTCAGGAAACAAGATTTTTGTTAAGGTACAGAAAACCCCTATCTTTCCCTAAAATTGCAAATTCACAAAATGTTTCCCTAAGCCGCAGCATGCACCCTCATGTCATTTTACACCTTTTTGATAGTACTATCTAGTTAAGCGTAAAAAAAAATATTGTTTAGTTCCGATTACATTCAATTTTAAAATAGGTTGGGGTAGATTTTTTATTTTATTTTTATTATATTTTTTCATGCGTGAGTTTCTACTTCAGGTTTTCTATTGTTTTCCAAATGATCTATGTGTTGTTTATTTCTTCCTATCAGATGTACAGATTGGAAGAATAGTTTTATATAGTCTTTTTAAGTTGATGTCAGTTTCTGCTCAAACTATTTCTTGCAAGACTTCATGATTTTTGCGATTTTATTATTATTTTTCTCCAATATGTAAAAAAACGCTTAGGGTCGGCGTGAAAATCTAGGTGGGTCGGGTAACCGGAATCAAACAACTTTTTTTATTTGGCCTTAGTAAAGGTTTCTTGTGATACTAGTAAATAAAATGTTTTAAGATCTTCAAATGGCATTTTATTCACAGCTACTTTCTGTTTTTCAAATTTTTTTTAATGTTTACATGGAAAGAATTTCTATTTATTTTGATGATTTGAAAAATGCAAGCATTCAAGTTAGTATAAAATTGGAATTCATGAAATAATTACTGTGCTATTCCTACCCATAAAATATTTCTCAAGCCTCATGAGCATATGTGACAAGCTAAGACAGTCCCTTTGGCAGTACAAAACACATTAAAATGGCTGACTTTAATAAAAAATACACTGCCAAACTTAAGAGTGAAATAACATCATAAAAAGAAACATTAGAAGTACTTGTGCTATCTTTTCTCACATTACATCTCAAAGCAGTATGGGAAGATTGTGTTTAAAAATTATTCACAGAATCTACATTTGTAGAAAATAGTCCGACTCTCCTGTGCTTTTTGATGTTGGCTGTTGTCTTCAAGTATATTGCAAACATTTTGATAAAAACATCGTAAATGTGCATTTAAACTCAAAAGCTTAATGAATAGCAGTCTAGCATTGACAAAACATTCCATTTGCAAGTACACAGCAGCAAACAGTTCAAATTAACAAGATACTTGTGCTAATATATATTTTAAGAAAATGTTGATGTTTCTATGTGGTATACTTTGGACGTGTACTCCTTACACACTTTGCTCCTGCATTATTCACTTTGTGACTACTGACTCAAACATGAAAACAAATACTACATTGTTACTTGGACATTATTAATAATATTGTTATGATTAGTGCATCTGGGGTTAAAGTTATTCAAGACAGAATTCAAATCATGGAATGGGAATATGTGATTTGGGAGGGAGTTTGTGTCACTTAGGCAGATACTAAAAAGTTGGGATAAATGCATGTAATATATATGAAACAGGCAAGACCTAACCAATTTTGATTCATGGTTCAACATATTGCGACAATAATTTTAGTTTGTGTTTATCTTATATAACCAAAAGGCTCAAATACCAGGGTATTAAAGAATAATTTCAGTTTTACTTGATATTTATGAGTTGGTGAAGTTTTGCTTTCTTCTCAGGGTGGGTACCTTAATCTAGTTGGGGCAGAGGATATATATGCTAGTGAGTGTGGTAGGTAAACAAGATAAGTTATCCACTTTCTGGTGCTATTTTATGCTACCACACTAGTTCTATATATGACACTGGTAATCAAGCCTTTCGTTTAATAAGATAGATGCAAACTAAATCTATTATTCTGTTCTGTGACCCTGTGATCAACATAGTGTAAACATCGGAAGTCCCAAAACAGCACCGCAAGTTCATCGAACTACTAGTTTTCAGAGACACCTCCCTGCTGAGACTATAATTAAACCAATATCCATTCAATAGCTTATCACCATTGTATCTACACCTTGCAACAATAGTTTTAGTTGGTGTCTATCTTAGAAAACCAAAGGCTCAACTACCAGGGTAATAATATCAACACAATTCTTATCTTAAACAGTTTCCCTGCATCTAACTTCCTGACTTTGATTCATATGTAAAAAAGGTATAGTCACAATGACTATCGCAAATGCTTGTCTGGTTCAGCTAGTCAATTAATCTGCTTGAAATGGTAAAATAATCCTATAATGATCGCATCTCCTTAAAGTAATTTGCATTCTTTAACCAACTGGCTACATGCCTCTAACTACTTACAACTCATTTTACTTTTGGGCCAAAAATAAGAAAAAATCAGCAGGTTTTATCTACCAACTGATATTGTTTATTTCATGGCTACATTAAGCTATGTATGACGTCACCCCCATCCCCCCCATTCCCAAGTGGTATGAACTATTTTGAAAATAAACCATTAACAACAGAAATTTGTGAAGCAAAATATGAATATAGTGAGTAAAATTACATAAAAAATAATTTAATTTGAGAGTTATAAGTATAATCTATAGGAATAAATAATAAAATAATGAAGTACAAGTAGGTAGCCTGAGTGATTTGGTCAAATAACGTCATGATTACGAAAGTAAACAACAGCTTTACAGAAACATAAAGTGACAATCAAAATAATCATCTTTAGAAATACATTTCAAATGTCAGAGAAAACCACCAATTGTAAAATTGAACAATTTCAGATAAAATAAACGGTAAAGTAAAATAGAATGCAACTCACAATTCACAAATACCAAGCAATACACAACTGCGACTCACAAATTTCAAGTGAAGGTTTACATTTGCTCTTGTACTTTTATGCCAAACAGTATCTTTTTGGAATACATTTCTTGACCTCTGCAAAGCTCTGAATCTAAAATCTACCGTAAATATGAGCACCGATTTGTTACAATATATACACATCAGTAGTACTTGTAATGCAAGTCTAAATATAACCCTACACTTGCTGCTTCTTGGAAAACAGGAAATAAACTGGGGTCTGAGCATACTTGGACAGAAAAGGATTGTATGTTGCTACCCTATTAAATGTTAGTGGTTAGAAAATATGCTAGGTTGCCACTTTGATAATGGTAGTAGACATCAAGTATTTCTAATTTGTAATAGCTGTTAGCAATATCGCCTTTCTCAATTGGGATAAACAAGATAAATGTTAAAATTTTCCATTCCAATTGAGATAATTATCACAAATGGGAAGATTTTATTATTGGGATAAATTGCCTTTGAACTCTCTGGTGCACGTAACTATGACATGGCACATGTAGAAACAGGTATGTATGCATTCTACTCTCAACAGGGCCCACAAAATAGTCAGGGGTCAGACATAGGTTGTCCAGGGCGATTTACGGTACATGCATTTGAAGAGTATTTTATCTGAAATAATTGTCATAAGTCCTATCCGTTTATCCTGATCTGGATAAAACAATAGTACCTGTCAATAATTTAATTCAAAACTGTTTATCCCGACTGGGATAAATATGACAAGGAACCTTTTAAGTTTTGATCTCGATTGGGAAATGTGGGATATATGGGTATTGAAAATATTTCAGTAACACTTGGGTCAGTGTTGCTGTCATGGAATTGCTATTTTTAATGCTACAGTTATCAAGCCATAATTCCACATATATACATCATATGTTTGAATTGACATGACAATGACTTCTCTGGTCAGTTTATGTCACAACAAAAGTTGATGTCTTTATTTCTGTAGCACCAGACTTACATGATTTAATTCTGGTGCCACAGAGATGAAAAAAAAAGACATTTTAATCATCTTCTGATTTCCTAAATATAATGATCAGGGCTAACATGTGTTAAAACATCACATTAACAGGACTTGTACAGGTTAAGATTTCTGTAGATACAATTAATTAGTATAACTAGCATGTGGTAAATTTCAGTATAATATCAGTATAAACATATGCTATTTTGTGCAGTTTCCTGAATTATCAGTAACACAGCTTGCACATATTAAATTTCTTTGAATATCAGCTTGTACAATGCATTATCATATCATGTCTTTGAAATTAGTCCAGAAATAGTCACGGCATCAGGGTAGTATGTGCCACTACTCATCTTAGACTTAAAGAGAGTGATCATACCCCCTTTACTTGCCAATAACATTTCCCAAGGATGAATACAAGAAACCATTGGGAGAGTATAATATCTTAATACCTGTATGTGGAAGAAAATGTTACCCTTGTTAAGTTAAACAGCATGAAGAAATTCATGTTTGATACACAAAGACTGGAAAATGAAAAACAGTGTGTGAATGGCAAGTTGGTAAATATACAGAGTAAATGACTATAGCGACCCTGGAGTGATGTGCAAGGGTTTGGGGTATACTATCACAGAAATGACTGCTTTCAATCTTTTTTGTATCACATCACAATACGGTCAGACTCAAGAAGATATAACTTGTATAAGACAATAAGTGAACTTCAAACTCCAGTGTTACCATTATGCCATGCAGAAGTTGCAACATTTGTATACAGTATATGTTAAATAAAGTGATGAAAACCCAATAACCAAATAAGAAATGGAAGTATCTATATCCTACCAAGTCATTACGCCTGCTACACTACACTTGCTACTTTACAACTTCTAATGGCACATACTAGGGTGCCTGTTTTTAAAAAAATTGTCACCCTCGTCAAACCAGAAATCGGAAAGGTTACAGCAGAATACCAATCCAGCAGCACTTCTCTCTGAACACACATCTACACCACCCCAGAAAGACTTTACTTCTTGTAAATGACATCACCCTGCAACAACTTCATCATAAAATTTGTAAGACGATCCTCTATGAAATAATTATTGTTCAATTTTGAAATGCCTTGTAAAGAAGTCAATTCTTGGTACATATTGTAAATTGACAGATTTTTAAAATTTTTAAAGTTAATTATGAATGCTGAGTAATTTGGCTAGTAATGGGTGACAGGTTTGTTGCACTGAAGCACAATATATACATGTAGATGTGGTGTTATTAGAACACAAAAACAGTCTCTGCTACTGACACTTTAATGTCATTGCCACTTTTATCAGAAAGTGACTTCATTGCTAATGACACTACAACACTGTGCCAGAATTTTAAACTGACCTTGTTTGCCAACGGTTTACCAACTAAACTTTAACGGTTACAACATCAACTATCACATCAACGGTCATACCCTGTATAGTGTTTTGAAAGATGTAGGACATGAAAATGTTTCATAATACAATACGGACCAAATATTACTAAAGTATGGATCCTGTACTATACCCTACATCAGTATGTTAGAAGACTCAAGTGATGTATACATGTAATTCTTTTTTCTTATTTTGGTAATATCAAATTGAGATTTCTATAGTATTCACATTTACAGCATTTTGTCAGGTAATCTTAAACAGAGCATGACTGAATTCAGGAACTGCGAGTGATACAATACATATCTGCAAGTTATTCCTTTCTCACTTTAGATGGGGTATTGATGCATATCTTTTGAGTAACTTCCATAGAAAGGAATAAAACATTGAGTCTGTTCCTTCATTTTTAGGTATCGCATGGTCAGGTCAAGAAAACCAGAAACTTCTACTCTTGACCTTAACAGTTTCATAATAATCCTCATAGATACATGTACTTACATATATACACTGTGAAAAACTGTCACAACATCTGAAGAGTACTTGGTGTTGTTAGCCACTCTGTAACAATGTGACAGCAACGCAGGTACACTTCAGTCATTGTGACTAATGCATGAACATAACTTCAAACCTCATTCCTGACACACATGTAATGAATCAGTCCATCAAGTTAACAACTGCTGGACTGACTCACAATCTGGGAAACAAAGGCTTGAAAAGTACACAAATGAGTCTCTAACTTAACTACAACATCCCCAACTTCCGTCAACTCGTTTTGAATCTAGTGAAATTTTAGGTGACTCGTCTCCTGCTTCTAGTGAGTTGCCTCCTCCGTGCCTCTTCTTGAGTTCTTTTGCCATCTTGATAAATGCTTCTTCTACATTTGTGGAATCTTTGGCTGATGTTTCAAAACACTCCAACATGGCATGGTGTGTTGCTAATGCTCTGGCATCACTGAAATGTACTTCACGAAGTTCTGTTAAATCACTTTTATTACCTGGAAATAAAGAAAAAATTCATATATCAGATGATGTATGATAAAATAAGAATGAACAACTCACAACTCAATCTTTGATCTTCAAAACACATCCATATTATATACTACAGTAGATTACAGATACATGTATATACATGTACATTTGTATGTAGTCCATAGACTTGTCTTTGTACAATGTACGCTCTAAAAAAGCTCACTACACCAAGTTAGAACCATCACAACAAGTCTCTCGGCTAAGATATATATCACATGTTATTTTTTAATGGGCATGTACAATGTCTATTTTGTGGAATTAGAGTTTATTACTATGGTCATTCATTTAGTTTACTTAGCAACATGAAGCATTCACATGAACAATATGTTGACATAAACACACAACAGAAGAATGGTATTTACACTGATGCTCAAAGAGCGCTATTGATCGAAAATCATAGTCTATTTAAGTCAGGAAGTGCTGTTATGTGCAGTGTTACACTAAACTTTAAAGCTTTATATGATAATAATGCAGGCATATAAAACATAGTTTTGTATCTCTACTGCTATACCCCCAGGCAATCCTACTAACTATTAAAGTGACCACACGTCATATAGTGCCAAAGCTCTGTTGAGGGCTTGCTGTGCACAGATGTCTACTTTTGTTCAGCAACTTTCCACGCACAGATCCGATATATTACGGTCACATAAGACTATCCGTTGTACAATTATTTCTGTAATTAACACATTTGTTTTGGTGAATATATCATCATAGTCTTTTAGATAAGCCAATGAAGATATTTCAAGACATCCTTGATACTGCATATATAACAAAATCTATAACAAAACCTCCCTTTGAAATGTTGACGTATTTATAGGATCTCAGCATCTGACAGAAATACACTTATGAATGCATGATACATAGCCAATTATGTTGTTGGACATTGGATTCTTGGCTTAAAGTAGATGTGAGGGGTCATATGTCATTGCTTGCATATACATTTAGTTCATTCCATAGTTACACAGAACACTAATCTACTTATGAACACAGAAATCTAAAATATGTGACAAACAAGGTGCCAGGTTTATAATAGTTTCATTTTGTAGAGAAAACAACATGTAAAAGCTATACCATTACAGACTTGAGATTCAGAATGTGAAACATCCCTCTAAAAATCTGATTACAAAATCAAATATTAGTACAATTCTTCCATAAAATCATATCAAATAGTACAAAATACTAAATTTTCATTATGGGGGATTTATTTTCACTTTGTGCTCATAGTTACCATGCACACCTTCCCAAATTAGGAAAACTAGGCCTTGTCAAAGCAGCTAACTTTTCTTTTATGTGAATATTAATTTGTTGAATATATTGTACAAATGTACATGATGTCAAGGCAAACTATACTTATAAGATACTTGTATTACTTCTAAAGATAGATGGGAGTTCTCTTGATTGGACTCCTGGTAATTACTAACCAGACTGAACTTCTGTGCAAACATTGGTATGCATTAATGTTTTCATATATACATGTATGTATGACTATGATGTAAAAATGCTGCCGTCAGAGTGAAGTCTACGATGTAACTAAACATATTTAGCTTTTGGGTCTTGGTTAAAACTACAGTTCAGGATTCTCAAAAGGTGTGTAGAGAGAAGTGTGTTCTACCCAATGTTTTCTTGAGAACAATAGGAAACCATTTTCATAAATGATATTTGTTCGAAATGTAAATTTATCATTCCTGTATTGTTATTTTAAAGGGAGAACCCTGGAGTAGTGATACAAGAACCCTGGAGTAGTGATAAGTTACAGTACTATTGATCAAAACATGCCAAAATCTACATGTATTATCCCTGAAGCTTTTTGAGAAGTTGAAATATAAAAATATTCATGTACAATTTAGTATAATGTAATAGCAGTTAGGATTGATTTCCAAAAGAGATATGAAAGTGGGTATTTCTTTTGAGGTATCTTTTTTTGCAAGATTATATATTTCAATGTTTGCCATATGACAGGTGTTCTTAAATTGACACAATTAATGCACATGTGTGTTATGACAATTTTAAACATATGTCATGTGGCACACTATTAAAATACTGACAGCATTTCCTTCTAAAATAGAAATTCCACACATAGGTTATTTATAGGCAAGTGATCATGGCTATTCATCTGTGTTGCTCTGTTTTTGTACATGTATGACCAATGGTTCAAATAATTATGTTTCATTTCTACCGAAGTTTCTCAACATGTTGAGTAGTCAGGTCAAGTCATGCAAATATAAAATCTGACAGTAGAATCTTAACAGTTACCATCAGTATCAAGCAAACCATGATGTACATTGTACATGTTAACTGTGAGAAGTTGTATCTTAGACCACAGATACTGTTACTGTAGTGCTATGATACTATGCTCCTGGTATATGTGTGTGTCTGTGTGTGTGTGTGTGTGTGTGTGTGTGTGTGTGTGTATGTGTGCGTGTGTGTGTGTGTGGGGGGGGTTATTGGGTTAGTTTTGATGACAGACTAAAGACATACATTTACATCTTTCAAAACTATGATTTTGATTTGGTATTAAAACTAACTACAAGATGCTATCAGTAGGCTGCAGCAAACCTTTCATAGTATTCCTCTCACGGAAACAATAACAGGGTTGTGGGAAATTCAGATATATTTATATAAATTAGTCATTCTACAAGAAATGTACATACGATCGATAGTACTACTTACCTATAAGCATCTGTATGACATTTGAACCTGCATATTTCTTGACATCTTCAATCCACCTGGGTACATTATTAAAAGTTTCTTTCTTGGTAATATCATATGCTATAATAACACCATTTGCACTGCGGTAGTAACTCTGTGTTATTGTGCGGAATCTTTCTTGTCCTGCTGTGTCCCATACTTGTAACTGTACAAACAAGAAAAGAAACATATTTCACATGATGGATACAATATGGTAAAAGGAACACACTTTACATGTACATACAATGTATGATTTATACTTCAACAGTAAGATCAGAGTTACTTTGAATTCAATATCCATGGTGGATGGACTGCAAACTTCTTTACTTGCTCTGTCTCGTAACATTAATTGAATAATGTCATAGATTCATGATTGCAGGAGGTCAAGAACAGTACTACAGTAACACTTCATGTATATAAAGGCCTGTACTGCACAGAACCTGATGTACATGTACATGTATCTTGGTGTGACTGTTCGGTCTATCACAACCTTTCATGATTTGAAGTGTCATGTATACATGTATTGGCTAGATGACAAAGATTTGGCCCTAGATTAGACCATTGGTGGTATGAGATGCTCTTTGAGTTGATATAACATCCCTCATCAAGGACAAGCGTAGATTGATTTCAGACTGCAGTCACACACTTCATGTTTACATAGGGCATCCATCTCTCATGCCTATGAGTCATACAACAGGTAAGCCAAGAAATTACATAAACTATTTTTATATATATGCAAGGTGGACAAACACAACATTCCAATGAATCACAACCCACACCATAGAAACATACTGCTCATTTCATGAAGAAAAGATTTCAGTGATCCAAAATCAAATGCACTTTCATCTTGTCACCAAACCATTATTTAACAATGAGTCTCTATACTGAACTAACAAGGTCTATATCATATCTCCAAGTCCAACAACACACACAAGCCTCGGAGTCATTGGACTATTATACGAAATGTACTAACTGACCAATCACTGTTTTATTGAGACTTTGACAGTCACACACACTAAGCACAACAACTACAGAACAGTGTCCACTTGTACATTGTATTGTCAGTATACAAATCTGCTGATCTCCACCATTCTTCACACTTACCCCTAACTCCCAAGTTTGGAAACAAATGTATATATCTATTGTTTGGGCAGTACACTTTCAATATTTTAGAGTCTACGTATGCAAGAACCAGTATTGGTGCTTGTACGTCTATGATACAGATACATGTAGTCACTTTATTCTGCTAAATAGTCCATTTAAATTAGCACCCCTATTCCACACAAGGTAAATCTAATTGTGATCTGATAGCAGTTACATCACTTTTATTTGTAAATTCTGGCGTCTATTTGCATGGAGTGAAAATAGATGATTGTAGAGCTATCAACAACTACTAGTAGGACATTGCCTACAAATGTTTTCAATCATGAATGGTTAACAGAGCATAAACAAAACATTCTCTACAATAGTTTGGTATAACAATTTGACATGAGTTGTACCATTTAATTTAACTGTACATTTATCACTCCATGCAATGTATGTTTTCTGTTGAAATTAAGAATGAGAAATCTAACAAGTGAAATAATAATGGAACGTTCTTATATTCAGATTAATACTAGACAACTGTTTCATTTAATAGTTGTGTTCTTGTATCGACAATATTACCAGTCATGTTTCCATTGACTTGAGGAACAAATTCGTCAGAATTTCTTTGAAATTGATTCATTATTATCCATAAAACAGTAGAGCATTATACCTAAAAGTACAAGCAGGTAAATTCTTCATGTCAATGGAATGCACTTCCGTGATTACAAATACAAAGGTGTTCAACGAACATCATTTGACCGACCACTTCCGGGTTATTCCACCACACATATGCTATATAGTGTTTGTTTATGTTAATTCTCACAAAGTTCTTATTTTTTAGTTTCTACCATTCAAAGAGACAGACAGCAGACAGCTAAAATAACCAGAATAGTGGTCTTACCTTCACTCGCTTGTTGTCAATGTGTAACGTTTTCATCGTAAAATCGACACCGATTGTGCTGTGTTGTTTTTCGAGAAACGTTCCCGATTTGAAACGTTGTACGACACATGTTTTACCGACTCCTGCATCACCTATGAGCACTATTTTGAAAAGAAAGTCAAAAGAATCGTCCGTTTCAACTTGGTGGTACGCAGACATGCCTTGGGTTTCTAAATTTGGGTGAAATTCGTCAAATGTGAGGAAATACGAATGTAGACCTTCGGAGTTTGAATGATGTCATCCACGTCACTGCGCACACTCAGATGATACAACGAAAGGTATGACGGGATAACACTGAACCACGTAAAAAACCACTGCACTGTGCCACATGTACATCATGACGAAGTGCAGTATCTGACGTAATTTTGAATTTTTTTCCACATGCAAACATGCTGACAGTGATATGATTATAATAACTGGCCAGTGTATGCGTTTGGGCCATATTTTTTTTATTTCATTTTTAAGCTTATTGAAAAATCTCTTGTTTTTTGTTCGTTGATTAGTAAATCAATATTCATGTTTCCTTCTCTATCACTGTAAAATGCATTCAGAAAGGGTATTAAACTGAATGTTTACTATACCATGAAGGAAGGTAAAGTTTAAAGGCTATGTCAAACTTGCAGAGTACTTGTACTTTTTCTTGTCTTTTTTTATGAGTGTAAGCTGAATATATAAGCTTATGTAGGCCCACTCTTTCTGTTTGTCTTGAACTCTTTAATTTTTTAAAATATAAATATGATATAGATCTCCAGTAAAACAGTATACATTATCATTGAATATATATATATATATATTGTTTGACAGAACTGGAGACCCACCGATGAAGAGGAGCTCAGTCTCTTCGAAATATTTGGGTTAGAATTGTATGGTTCATGAAATTATTATATATATATATATATATATATATATATATATATATATATATATATATATATATATATATATATATATATATATATATATTATTTATTTATTTATTTATTGCATCCCTTTCGTATCAGTGGTTCACTAAGATTGTTAGGAGCAGCACTAAGAAAAAATTAAAATACATACACTACTAAAAAGACGAGTAAAAACATAAACAGGAATAAACAACAAAATAAACCAAAGTGAGGTAAGAAGATTGATAAAACGAAAATAAAAATTTATGCTTCAAATGTTAGTTGTCAGAAAATCTAACTGCTAAACTATTCTATATTAGTTTTTACAAAATCTTTTCTGTTGTCAATAAGGTATTGTTTGACTAGTCTATCTATTTGTTCACTCATTGTAGTGTTTCGTATTATCTAATAAATAGAGTAGTTCTTTCCCTTGTTTAAAATTTTGATATAAGTTCAACTCTTTATTGTTGAGTAATAGTTCTTCTGTCCCTTTCATTATTAATTAAGATCCGTCGTTGGGTAGAATGGCTTTCACATATTAAAAGAAAGTGTTCAAGTGTCTCATCAGCTTTTCCACAACAAGGACATGTACAATCATCATTACAACTTTCCCATTTTCTCTTTTTCATATGCAAGACCGAGAGAATATGATCTCAATTGTGACCCTTTAAAATTTCAAAAAAAAGATTTAAGATACTCTTCTGGTTCTAAAGTTGCTTTAAATTTACGGTAATGGGTCAGACTAGATTTTTTTGTCATGTTTTCTTTCCATTTGAGCCCATCATCATTAAATATGAAATGTTTGATTTTATTCTCTGAAAGAGTTTGAATTTGGTTTTTATCAATATTAAGTTCTATCAATACATTATTTACAGTTTTCGGCCAATTCCAGGACAGTTTTGTCATATTTCTTTCAGATTCTTCACTAATGGAATTTATGTATAAATTATTAGTATTGGTCAAAGTTTATATCCGTAAATTTCCAGTTTTATTAAAACAATATTGATGAACAATTTTTGTATTCATAAACATTTTGCATTCATCAAAGTCACCTTGCATCTAGTGATGACATTTGTCTTTAAAGTCCAATCCGTGTAATCAAAACCAAGCAGAGCAAGGGGGATATGTAGTGCCAGTACCCTTAGTATCCTTAAAACTAAATAATCAACAAGGGAAGTGAGATATCTTCTTGAAGGCAGAATTCGAACGATTTCTCTATCATGGTTTGAAAAAAAAAACATTCTTTTGCTGACACTACTTTATTTTTAGTGGCGTGCATTTACTATATCAAAAATTCTCCCTTTTCTCAATTTGACATTTTTCAAAGAAATATTTGCATTTAGGGGTACAAAACATCCGTTAAAAGTGAATCGATTTTGTATGATCATGAGATATCATGAGAACTAAAATGGCTCAACCCCCCTCCCCATAAAAGAATTTCGTTTTTATCCTATATTGAACTATTTGATCTCGCCCCTAAGGAACCGGTCAGTTTCTCCAGCCTGGGGGAAGGGGGGGGGGGCGGTTTATTCTTAAATCGGGCCGACAAAAAGTCACTGACACCCCTATCTGTAAAACCAAAAAGAGGCTGACCCCCCCCCCCCCATCACTTAATTCTAAAACATGATGACACCCCCCACATATATATATATAATATCCACATGACAGGTATTTTTTTTATCTTGACTCAGTGTGGAGTGCTTGACTATCTTGCATCTACTTTATAAGATCCCGGGTTAGCACTATCATAATTATAATTATTGACTACACAGGGTAAATATATTCCAAAAGGAGTTTAATAGCACCTTGACAGTGAAAGGTATGGGAAAGCTTGAGCAGGGAATATGTATATCTCTTATGGGGGGTCCTAGGGGGTCTGCCCCTAGAGCCCAGGACGTTTTAACTCTGAAAAGTAAATTTTGAGACTATTCAGACATTTTCAGAAAATAATTTTCAAGCTTTACAAGACAGCACCAACATGTAAAAAAGCAACTACATAGGGTTGAAATACTTTTGAAATATAATTTGATAGCATCTTGACAGTAAGAGGGGAAGAGCTTGAGACTGAGATATGTCCACCTCGTGTGGGGGGTCTGAGGGGGTCTCCCTCTAGAACCCTAGAGGATTTTTACTCTTAAAGCCAATATTTAGGCTATTCAGACCCTTTCAAGCAATAACTTAATCCATGATTTACAAGACAGCAAGTATCAGAAACTATTCTTTATAACTTACATAGTGTTGAAATATGTTCTTAAAAAGCTAAATGGCGTCATTATATACATGTACATGTAGTAAAGGTCAGCACATCTATAATGGTAGTATCATTGGTGGGGGAGAGTTGGAGATTAAGGCAATTTTAGACTATCTTGAGAAACATTTCACATCTTTAAAAGACAATATCATCTCAAATTAGAATAGGGTGATAATATTTAAGAAAAGTTTAATACCATTATGAATGTAAAAAGGTTGTTGGTGCATCTGATTGTTGGTTGAAGGCATGAGTGACCTCTGGGGTGAGGGAGTCCTTCGGATTTTCCCCCTGGCAGATCTGGACTTTCTTGCTTCTATTAAGGCAATGTTTAGGTCGTTCATAGCCTTTGAGGTAATATTTCCAAGCTTCGAAAAGCTAACGTAAATGTAAGTTTTACATTAGTTTCCCATATCACATAAAAATGGGTCCGTAACATTAGTATAGGGGCATTAATATTACATGTATAGTAAAGTCAGCGGTATGTTAGAAAACTTTAGGTGGTCATACCTAGTGTATAATAGAAACTGGAATCTGATGAGATGTGGTGATTTGTAATGTCAAAAAAACATGTACTGTCCAAAATAGAAAGTGTATTAATCCCTTCTGACAAGTTCATACTGACGAGTAGAACAATTTAGATTAACTTCTTTTATAAACTATCTATGAAGATTACCATTACGAAACCTTCAAGTTCACTTTTGCCCCAAAGTGCAATATAAGTGAAGCATGGTTTCTACATGTTGTATTCCAGATTGAGTCGGGAATGCTATTCCAGACCTTAGTGGCAGCGTATTGTACTGTGCAATGGCCTGCTTTGTGTTTGATTCTTGGTATTGCTAAATCTTCCCTATCACTTTGGCGTGTACCATAATTAATTATGAGCGATCGATGTCAAGAAGTTATGAAATGTTCTCGGTAGTCTACAATGCAAGGTGTCGTGTACAAAAAGTGCAAGTTGTACTTTATGCTGTTTGTATATGTCTAAAATACCAAGTTTTCTAAAGAGTGGTGGAGTATGTGCTGTCCAATTGCTAAAGGTCATGATGTGAACCAACTTCTTTTGAATCAGAAGAATGTCATTTCAATATTTAGGCTGTGCGTTGCTCCATACTTGTCTGTGCCCTTACCTCCAAACAAAATGGAGGGGGGGTGGGGGCAAATGAAGGGTGTGAAGTAGCTAAATGGTTCAAAATTGAACAGTTACGGGGCAAAAAGCTAGATCTAGCACGTAATCGGTTTTTGTCATTTGAAGTGCTAGATCTAGCACTTCGTCAGTTTTCGCCGAAATGCTAGATCTTGCACTTCGCCAGAAAGCAACGAAGTGCGGGACTGTAAACAACGAAGCGCCTCCAACGGCTGGATATAACGTAGTCGTTCGCATCGATAAACGTCACATACTAATACATGCGTCATGTCAGTAGTGTTCCCATGTCCGTGTCTAACATGTCTCGCCGAGTGTCCAGATATATGTGTTTATTTCCATACATTTCTGTTGTTATTTGGTGTGCTAACTCGATAGTTTCTGTGCCCATGTCGGAGTAGAGTTGTTTTTGTAGTATGTATTGTGTATTTCACAACATCTCACATTCCATAATGCAATCTTTTGTGTCGACAATGGCGGTGCCCTCGTCTCTTGTCAAATGATCGACTTGGTGGTAATTTGTCTATTGTTTGAACGGGTTTTGATACCTATTCTTTCGGCACGCGTAATGTTCTGTATGGTATTACGGAATGGGGTGTTTACAATGGCGAGTTTTATCACCTCTAAGTAGTTCTCTGGGGTTTTTTTTATTTGTTATTGTTGCTGTCTGTTATATGTGATTTTTGCTTGAAAGGACGTTTATTTCTCATTATGTATCAGAGTCTCATTTTGGAAATAAATGCAGAAGTAGTCGCCTATCTTGCATGACGGGATGTATTTCAATCATTTGCCTTGTGCTATTATTTCTGTTAGGGAGTGTCCAGATTTTACTTCCAGGGGGACCCCGGAGGATTTCCCTTTTTCCTTGTGTATTGTTTTCATGCCCCCCTACAAAAGCTTGGTAAAAATTGATGCCCCCCCCCTGCAAGTTCTTGATTTTTTTCCATGCTCCCATAGACTTACACACACACATACACAAACACACTATGTATACACAATGTACATATGTATGTATGTATGTATGTGTGTGTGTGTGTGTGTGCGTGCGTGCGCGCGCGCGTGCGTGCGTGCGTGCGTGCGTGCGTGCGTGCGTGCATGCATGCATGTATGTATGTATATTATATCATTAGAAAGGAAATTTTCTAAGCTTCCCAAATATATATTGGATAATACAGTCCGTGCTTGCATGTGTCATATGGAAGACAATGTGTTACCCCTACCCTCAACCTTTCGACGCCATTCTGTGACGCACATGTAATTTGAAATCGAGGCCAAACAGGTAGTGCATCCCAAAATTTTCACTGTTAACATTTTGTTTCTCATTCAGTAGACTCCAATGAACAAAAAATACCTATGTTGGAGGTTTGTGGGGGGGGGGGGGTGCACGGTAACCCCCTCTGGCCCATGGACTATATGTATGTATGTATGTATGTATGTATGTATGTATGTATGTATGTATGTATGTATGTATGTACAGAGAAAATAAAAAAGCTGTTCAACATCTCAATTTGTTTTCGGTGATGGGCAATACATTGTATATTCTCATGCGGCCTTCACATATCAGTAAAATGGCTGCTATATTACTATACACACTTTGTTTTAATATTATTTAAGGGTGTTTCTTTATATTTTCTAAATACACGTGACCTAGTCTAATTCCTATATGTATGTATGCATTACAATTTACTATGATCATCTCCTCTCAGATGATGGTAGCAATAGTAACAGTTACACGTACATATAGGAACTAAGTTACATTTAACCATGTACATTTGAGTCAATCCCAAATTATATAATATCTTATACAGTGGTTTACTTGGCTCTGATGATGCATACATGAGTGAATTAGATTAAACTAAGCTGTTGCATATCCAACTAGCACTAAAGGAATGAGCAAAATTTATGACAATGGGAAGGGGGCTGAGAAGTCATTGGGCCATCAAAATTCTGATAGTCTGAAATTGTGATTTGTGGAACCAAATTATTGCATATCCACAATATATCTTTCAGCTTTGCCACAGCAAACTCCACTTTATAGTGAAGTGGACTCTTGAACATTCTAACAGGCTGTCGTTGAATTAGCAAACCAGAGACCATACATATCAAAATACACACATCTACACCTCGCCTTAATAGACAAGTCACCAACAAACATTCATCATTGTTGAGTGCAGTGTCAAGAATTCGTAATTACTGTGTTTGGGTTCAGACATGACACTGTCGCCAAACTCGATAGAAATGTGGGTGATCGTGTATATATGTCTCCATAAATAAAAATCGAATGGAACAATTCCCATCCCAACAAATTAAAAAGTAAAAAGCTACAATTACTCATCACAGAGAGTTTAGATAAAATATATGGGTTAGTTCTATTACATTTCGTCCAACTCTACAAATATAGAACGTTGAACGGAAATTCTCCTTTATAGACTCTCAAATCGAATGAGAAAACAATGGCTAAAACTATACACATTTAGAAAAAAATATGCATAGATTTTAGAATACATGCATTTTATGCAATTTTATGGAATTTTAGATTTTGTTATTTTGCCCATTTTTTGGCGATTTCTAGCTTTTTGGAAATACTATGATTCCCTTTTTGAATTCGTTGCAATGTAGTCTATTCACATGCAAAGCTTCGTCTGGAATATATGGTTACACTGAAACTCTCATTACTCATTCGTTACTTAACATATATCCGGACTTAAAACTCCTTAGTGAACGTTGGATTTTTTGGTGACAGCTGATGGTATTATCACCAAAAAGTAAACATTTTTAATTCGTTTGTGCATACACCTATCACATAGGCACACAGCTACTTCCAGTGCAGAATATTAAATATACGTAGCGCAAATATAGTAGACTTATTTATTGATTCGCATAACAATATTGATCGCTGTCGTGTTATCTGGCCACCATGATGCCGTCTTCACAGAATAGGATAGGTTCAAAAGGGAAATATATTCTATTCATAGTAATCGTGGTGTTTGTCTTATATGTTGCATTGGAAAGCACGGTAAGTACACAAACTTTTATTTAGCCATTGTATCCATTAGGGTAAGAAAGCTTGTACTCGCAGTCTTTACTTTCAACAGAAGCTATTTACCCTACCCACAGGCTGAAACAGAACATCATCAGTCTCGATAAAGTATTGCAAGTTCCTTTTAAACATGTGTATGTATATATATATATATATATATATATATATATATATATATATATATATATATATATATATATATATATATATATATATATATATATATATATATAACTCGGTGAGTATCAATCTGCTAAGACAGTGCTCTATACCGCAGTGGCAGAGCGTAATAGTTTTGGTAGTACTGGAACTCTTTCTTGGTTGTAACTCGGAGTTTTACGCATTGTGCGATCATCAGACAACTCTGTCTGATGATCGCACAATGCAAAGTTGTCTGATGATCGCACAATGCGTGAAACTCCGAGTTACAACCAAGAAAGAGTTCCAGTACTACCATAACTATATATATAACTATATATATATATATATATATATATATATATATATATATATATATATATATATATATATATATATATATATATATATGCTCATTACTTGAGTTTACACTCTTTGTTTCCATATATCACTCAGTAAGCACAACATCAACAATTTTCACGTACTTATGTTACAAACACATACATGGTATAGTGTTGAGCAGAGAAAGCGTTGGTTTATTTAACAAATAGCCAACATTCATAGACATTTCTTATCCATATCGAAACTTTACAACTAATTTTTACAATGTTAATATCATTCCTTCCAGACAATGACAAGGAGTGTAGTGTCTCATACACAAGGTGTCAAACCACCAGTACAAAAGTTTGCAGACTCATCTGCCCAAACGAAACAAGGCTTACATGTTTTTAGGGAGAAAGAGCCAGTCTCTAGCGACGACATATTTCCGTACATAAATTATAGTCACTTTGGGATGGACTGGATTAGCATCATTAAGGAATTTGAGTGGTCTTACAGTAACTTGAATCGGGGTGACACCGTTAAAAAAGAATTAAATCCATTTGAAGCAGAAATCGACTCCTTTGGGTTAACTTCACTCTCCAAATCAAAGTAAGAAAAATTTCCTTTTTTGTATTTTAAGTTTGCTTCATGACTACGACAACTTGTTCGATACACCTGAATATACTAATTTCTATAATTTTTAAGTTGTTATCTTCTGTGTCTGTGATATGAATTATGAGATTGCCTTAATGTTGGAGAGATGGTGAATGAAGTGTATATTTAGTGCCATATTATCAAGCCATAAAGACAAATAAAATTTTGAACTAGCGAGAATTGATTTCATAATGTTTTCAAATTATGGTGTTCTATTATCCTACGATTCTATCTATTAAATTTGTCTGTCTGTCTGTCTGTCTGTCTGTCTGTCTGTCTGTCTGTCTGTCGGTCGGAAGGTCGGTCGGAAGGTCGGTCGGAAGGTCGGTCGGTCAGTCAGTCAGTCAGTCAGTGCTTGTCTGTCTGTCTATGTGCATGTATGTATGTATGTATGTATGTATGTATGTATGTATGTCTGTCTGTCTGTCTGTCGTCTTTCTTTCTTTCTTTCTTTCTTTCTTTCTTTCTTTCTTACTTTTTCTTTCTTTCTTTCTTTATTTCTTTCTTACTTTCTTTCTTTCTTTCTTTCTTTCTTTCTTTCTTTCTTTCTTTCTTTCTTTCTTTCTTTCTTTCTTTCTTTCTTTCTTTCTTTCTTTCTTTCTTTCTTTCTTTCTTTCTTTCTTTCTTTCTGTTAGTAGATCCTATCCTGAAATGTCACCATTTTGTACTTCAGGTTATCACTAGTACAAGACAACGCCTTCAGAAAGGGTGATTACATTCAAGTCATCATGGAAGCCTATGATGAGTATGGTAATAGACGCTTACGTGGAGGAGACTTTCTACAAGGCTTGATGACCAATGAAAAGCTTGGTACAAGAACTGGAGGGAGGGTATTTGATTATGGGAATGGCACCTATAGTATATATTTCTATGCTGCGTGGAAAGGGGATGCAACCATAGCCATCCATTTAGTACGCCATCGAGAGGCCATCTTATACCAAACGTTTTTAAATACCTTTGAAAACAAGCGTCTCGGGTTCCAGGCAAAATTCACTAATGGTGAACTAGCAGAAATAAGAGATTGTACTATAACTAATGGACTCGGAATTTGGAAGGATAAATGTGGTTTTGTCAGTCCTTCGTCTTTAGGGAAAACAGCCTTTATTTGCGAAAAGCCCGAGAAATTGTCGTGTGAGGACTTAAAGAGCACCACTCATAACCTCGGTGACATGGTAATTAATACAGCAAGGGATACCGAGGGAATGTCGTATCTTTTCGAAGGGTAAGTACAGTCGTAGTGAACAGAATATTTCGAATAACAACTCTTATTGTCGAATACTGTTAAGCACGAGATAGTTACAACTGATAATATATCAAGTCAATATTGCAGTAAAAAATAATAAGACCAGGAATAAAATAAAACGGTACAATGGGCAACCTAGCCATTAAATTGGGTAAAAGGATGAATTGTACCCCTTTCTAGACATAGTGGACAGATGCGTTGCAACAATAGCCCTTATCTAAAATTAGGGTCAGCATGGACATTTTACACCTAATACATCATCTAAATGTTGTAGTAAATATTTACTGCTAACGTATTAAAATCGACCAGTTAATACTGTTAAAATAGATGGAAAATGGTAAACCTAAATGATCAGAGATAACCTTAAGGTGACCATAACCTTACTGGAAAAATCATAAACCTGAGATGCACCAAGATGTCCCAGTTATTATGTCAATCGTCCTCTTTTGACCTCTCCTAAACTGCTTTGAATAACTCATTCAGATGTTAATATAATGATATTACCTTAAAATATATAATCGTTATTATTTACCTTATATTCATCTAATACATATACAGCTCTACTAACTCCAATGTGGGAATACTAGGCAACTGCTAGGACAATAAAAGTGACGCAAGTTGCCACCAAACATTAGGAACGTTAGCTGTGTCGCAAACTTTGGTTCTGTTAGAGCAAATTTGACATGCAAATGTATAATTTTGTGTGTTTTGAATTGCTTTAAAGTGCTTTTACCTAGTAAGTGAACCTACAACCCAAATTACAGTTTGACCCTATATACAACTTTGGGAAAGTATTCAGCCTTTCCCTGTGTGACATTTTTAACTGGTGTTTTGAAGTTGAAGATGCATGTTCTTGAAATATGAACGCCACTCCACGAAATAAATGCATTTTCATAAACTCTGAGTCCTAGATGAATGGTCAATTGACAAAAGACGCCAAATTAAAACTATTTTTGCATCTAATGTTCTATCAGTAGTACACTATTGCATCACGAGTCTTAGGTGACATGAATATGTTTCAGATAAAGGGAAAATATTTCTGACTTCTATTAGCTTTATTACTTTCAGATGTATGTTTTAATAGCGTATTTCCCGTTTTGGGGCTTGTTATGCTAGAAAGGATCATATAATATGGGCATTAGCTTCATGAAACCCGCTTGTTTATCTTCAAGTATTATTTTGTTACATTTGCAACTCAGTTGGCCATTTGATGTTTGGCCTTTGTATGTTATTTAACTTTATTTGTAAACGAGTAAATACTGAACACATCCATCACGGGTAATAAGCAACTAATTTAATCATGTGTTTGATTTCATTGAATTTCTTTACACAGAGAAAAACAAAAATCTGCGATTGGAAATCCAATTAAAATTAAAATTAAAGGTAAGCATATCGATTGTTCCTAAAATGTACACAATAAGAATTTCCAAAATGGTGAATAAGTATATGGAGAATGGTGTACAAATATGTAAGGAATAGTTGATTATAATATTTACATGCACATATCCATGCAAAGCTATTTCAAAGCAATGTGAAAGATCTGCAGTATGTATTGCTTTAACCAACCATTGTCTTCAATCAATCATATTTCGATTAGCTAATAATAAACATTTATCTTGACTATTAAATGTATTTGTAATTTGTAATAACTATACATTGTTTATTACTATATATTGTAAATACATTGATGCCCAGAACTGGTCAACGTACATAAATGAAAGCCCAAAACTCCGAACATATTGTACTTTTAAAGTCAGTATTTACGACAGAGAGTTATCTTATAAATTTAGATGAACCACACCTTCGTAATATTCTCTGGAGATGCCGTCTCTCAGCATATAACTTGCAGCCTCGGACTGAAACAGGTAGACACAATAACACACACACACACACACACACACACACACACACACACAGAAGATTTTGTAATTACTGTAAAACATCAGTTGAAGACGAATTTCACTTTTTACTCTGTTGCCCACTTTATTCAGACATTAGACAAAAATTCATTCCATTGTATTACGGTAACCAGCCACATCTTGATAAGCGTACAAGACTTATGAAAACCACCGATATTCAGACAAATATTTCACTTGACGAGACACCTTGATTTTTATGTTGATCACATTCCTTTATTATTTCATCCCAGATTCTAATGTGACACCAAAACCTCCGACATGTGGACCTGACCTACCGGTTCCACTGTCCAGTGGTTATTGGAAGGACAACCTGACCTTTGTACCTTTAATGTGTCGCAGTCAACAATGGCAGAAAGAAGACATGGAAAAGTGTCTATTGGGAAAAGAAGTATATATGTATGGAGATTCAACCGTTGGCCAAATTGAATCATGTTTGAGGGCTCTTAACGTTCTACCATCTGAGTTATTACAAAGGCAGTACCTTTTTCTCAGGGGTGGCTCTCCTATACAGTATGTTGAGGGTATGTTTTTTGAAGGTGATTACATAGATAGAATAAGAAATTGCACTGCTGTTACCCCCGTGGTTGTGATGAATTTCTGTTTCCATTTTGGTTCCTGGACAACAAGAACTTATTTGGATAGAATCTTTGGAGCGAAATATGCCATTCTCCGACTTTTCAAACGATGCCCAGAATCTATTGTCATGATTAAATTAGCACACCCACGAGATAACGCTGACAGTGTACAGAAAGTTCATAGCTCTAACTACAGATTTCATGACATGAACAGAATGATCCGTCGGGTCTTTGGTGGCATTGGTGTCAGCTTCTTGGACATCTGGGATCTGGTATCGTCCCATATCTCCGAAAATCAGGTCCACATGCCTGGCCCCGTAATAATGCAAGAACTTCATCTCATGTTATCGTACATTTGCCCAGAAATGGTGAAGAAATTGTCATACTGAAAGACCATTGTCTGAAATTAGTCGTATTTTCGTCACCCGATATGGGAGTCATATCTTGTTGGTAGGATGCATGATTGCCTCTATGTAACTTTAATTAACTGTCAGTAAAAGACAGCTAAACTTACTGTCACAACCCATTATTTCTTTCCTTCTGTTTGGTACTGAAAATCACATTAACATTCAATCTTAATTACAAATCAAAATAAACCGTCTCAATTATAACTTAGTGGATTTTATGCTCTCCGGGGATTTGTCTTGTCTCAAATCGATGCGTGGGTGGTTATTGGCAAATGGCATTCAATCAAGTATAATGTTTAGGTAACAAGAAGTATTGCGAACCATTAAATGTTGCTGTAGTAATATATGTAGGCAACGAGGGCTTTGTATTCACAGTAATATATTCTACTGCATACAGATTTGAAATTGACTGGGCTCTCAGAAACAAATATCAATTTTGTCCAATTAAGGTGGGGGGGGGGGGGGTCTGAGGCCTAACTGAAAGAACTAACTTCATTATCCTACACTTGTGTTACGATCAAGAAATATCATATTTGGAATTTTGGCATATTTTACCTAAATTTCACCTCTGTACTACTTATTGACAACCAGGAGCTAACAACAGCATGATCAAATAATATGTTGATTTATCTACTAATCCTGTACTAATTACATTTATCTCTAGTAGCTAACAAATGTCAAGTGTTTTGATATAACATATATTAGTACTTGTAAACAAGATAACTTGTTGATTATCGAATTCAAGTTAATACTTAATTTTCCGATAGCGTGATCAACATTTGTCTTACACGTGAACAATTTACATATGGCATGATCTTAAATCTCAATCTTAAATATTTAGATGGCAAGTTCACCATGTCTTCTAGAACAATGAATCTAGGTGAGGGATCATTTATGTATAGCAAACTATGTTTACAATAATGACATCACCATAATTTCAAGGTGACAACTAGAACTTATATGTGAAGGACATGGAGAAATAAACTTTACTCTTAGATTTTGATTACAACTCAACTGTTGGTGTGCGGTGTCTCTCTCTGCCTGAGTGCAAGAGCGTACGTGTATGTGACGATACCTAACAGCTAAGCTCGTAGAACCTGGTACCCAAGAAAGACAATTAGAGTGGAGAATAGTTTACGTTCTGTCGTGCTACTCACAACTACCATACTTGGACACTGAAACGTTATATTAAGCAACCCCTAGACGTAACACTAGCATAAGTGCAAGAGATGTAATTGTTTCAACCATGTACTGCACATTGAATGTACTGGGTTTTCTGTTTGTGGTATTTTCTTTTGTGCTTTGTGTGTGTGTGCTTTGTGTGTGTGTGTTTGTGTGTGTGTTTTCTACTTTTTATTCCATTTCCAACCTCTGTTACACACTCTAATTTGCTGCGAAGTTTGGAATTTTTACAACCTTTACATCAGTGAAATCCTACTCCAGAAATGAGGTAATCATACCGCAATTACTTATTTTGTAAAATGGTATGCAAATTAGGGTAAGTAGTGTGCACAGGTTTCGCGCGCAGCATATATTGTGAAATAATATGCAAATAAGGGCAATTGGTATACACAAATTTCATAACAAATTTTGTAAATGATGTTGAAAAGAGAGTAATTGGCATGGTGCACACAGATCTCAAATTTCGTGAAATGGTATGTAAATAAGGGCATTTAGTATGAATACATATCATACTGAGATAAAAGTAATTGGTATGTATCATTAAGGAACTAACAAGGTGTAGAAATAGCCACGTAAATATTAATTGAATAAACGGTTAAATACGAGTCGTGCTATTGTTAAAATACAGCCATTGATAGCAGAATATTAAACAAGCAGACATAATGTTCTGTCAGCGACACGTGTTGCACAGTAAACTCAAAGTAATAATCTCCCCATAGTCTCATTTAGAAGAATTATTCAAATTGAACAATGTAGAGGAGCAAAATTGATGTTATGTGATACCACTTCTGTATTTCAAAGTACATATACATTATATGTACTGTATTTATTTGGTATAGGAGAATAGTCTGCTGTGACACTTGAATAGTGATTAATGCTTGTTGTGACATTCCAATTATCACATGTGCATATATATACATTTCATTTTATTATTTACTTTTAATTTTCTTTTACGAGCACACGCATATAATTATGTATTTATTTCCTTTCGATATGTTCACCTTTTAAAAAAAAATATTTGTGTCTGTTTTTACAAATTATTTTTCTTATAATATATTGATGAATTGTAGCGCACAGTGATTGTTAAATTTTCAAAATGAAACACAATATGAGAGAACCCAAAGACCTCACAATGGATAGTAGGACTTACAGGAGTTAGTTTTGTGAGCGATGAGGTGTATCCTGTTACAGTTTCATAGTTATTTGCTAGATCAACAATTGTGAACGCCGGGAAAAATATTGATTCTTTTTAAGTAAACACAAATCTGTCCTGAAAGTGTTTAAGTAGGGGAACAGGGGTATATCCATAAAAATAAATACAACTGTTTTCAGATTTGCACAAGGAGATTATAGGAATACTCATTTGTGTTATCTCATCGCAAGTACCGGCTTTACCAATTTTGGTCTCACTATAACACGAACACTCTTATTCAACTCGATTGAGGTGAAAGCCAGTGCCCCGTAGCCTGTTTGCTCATGACTTTGAAACTGTACTAAACGTTAAGACAGTAATGTATCGCTTTACTACATACCGCGGGAACTGTGCATCAACCTGTACATTGATACATATCGGATAACATATTTTATATTTCCAAACATTTACAGCGCTTTCTTGGGCGTTATCTTATCTTTACTTTAATTTATATCTTAGAAATACTTCCGTCTCCTTCCATCCTCGGAGCATTACAAAATTACACGAATCCAATACATGAAGAGTAGGCACTAGCAAATAAAGTGAAACGTTTGTTTGTTTACGTGCGTGCGTGCCTGCGCGCGCGCGCGCGTGTGTGTGTGTGTGTGTGAAACATTGTCTCATGAGTGAAACACCAAGCCAACGTCATTTCTCCTTTACAAGCAATGATTGCTATGATCTTTAAACATCATGGTGTTTATTTTATTAGTACTTTATTTCTGATGTTATATTGATTAGCATCTAAATTCATAGTAACAGTTATTCCAAAGTGTTTACTATGTATGATACTTTATTCACATATGTACAAATGGATATAAGGATCAGTTACACCTTGATGAGGAGGTGGTATGTGAATGTTTACAGCTACAATGATGTTGGCTTGGTGTTTTACTCGTGACACATGACATTTAATACACATCCAGACAACTTCTAATGCAAAAGAAACAATGACATAGGCACCGTGCAAAGTGGTGATATAGAAGTAGTGACGTTGAAAGGTTGATTATCAGTTAGAAAAAAAACAACTGAAGCCATTAAAATCATCGAGTCCATGTGTAATGTTTTTATTAGAAGCCTGTTTCTACTACATTGTAAAAGAATTACAATGCTTATCAGGTGTTCAATGTGATTGGGCAAAGGATCCTGTTGTGTTTATTGTGTCTTTGTTATTGTTAATCTAGAGTTGAAATATGTCTAGCTCTGTGTTAAAAACGTAATGTCCCATGAGTGAAACACCAAACATACATCATTCAACTGTAAGTCAATAGGACCACCTGGTACGTGAATGTGTATTTGTGGATACTACATCCCATCAAATTTTCTGAATTTTCTGCATGAGTCTCGAAATGTCACAGTTTGTAATGATACATCTTATCCTGGGAAAGGTTCTTTTTAAAATTGCTACACTACTAATTATAAATTAGTGTCATAATTATAGTGTTTAATGATAAATTGTTTTCTGTGAAAACATACAGTTCTCTATATATGTTTGTTCCTCTATAATTCTATGTTGCCATGCATTTTCGATTCGTAAACTATCTATGAGGATAGGGGTGGACTACCCTTCCTCGTTATACTTCAAGTCCGGAGATTATTCTTTTCCCCGTCATAGTGACTTGAGTATGTCTAACTATCAGTTCTGTTTGTCAACATATTGTTTGTGGGTGGATTTGTTTCCTCTTTGTTTTTCACATCGCCGGGCTTGTCTTGAGGTGCTCATGACCGCCATCATTCAAGTCGGTTCGCGTTTTATCTTCGTCGTTACTAACTTCTATTTGTTAAAGTTGATCTTGCACGTTTCATTTTTTGCTGTTATCATTGACTCTTTCCATTCCACAACTTTGCTCTGCAACTTTTTGTACAGGTTTGTTTCAAACGGTGTTTCTAGTTTTCCTCTTATCATATGTTTAACAACTTTGGTTATAGCTAGACTTTTACAATTGTAGCGTGATTGCGCTTGTTGGTATATTTCTTCATTTTAGCTTTTGTCATTTCATCCTTTTCTTTTATGGTCGATTGTGTTGTTGTCATGCCAAAGTATGTTGGTAGTTTGATGTGTTCAGCTGTCGGTGGATAATTTCTATGGCTGCTGGTAGGTCAATCGTACAGTGTGGTGTGTACAGTTCTTGTTTTCATGGTTTTCTGTCGGAATGATCGAATGGCTTTCTCTAGCATGGGCACGGATCTGTCGGCTTCGCTATTGGATCGGAGCTAGCATGTGTTATCTTACGGTGCTTGAATCCCATATATTCTGCAAATTATGTGGGTGGTTTCACTTGGGTAACAGCAACACAGCAAAAAAACTAACCACCCCATCAATAGATAATAATCGCCGCTCCCTAACTAAAAACTTGTCAATCTAAACGTATACTAAACGTAGCTTTGGTCTTGTAGTCAGATGACCATCTTCTTCCTTGATGTACAGGAAAAAGAGAACGGGGACAATAGATGTGACATATGATAACCGACTTGCAGCTTTCTTCTTGTCGGTGATAAGATTTTAATCAGGTTTATTTTATAGGTATTTCATAATATGTAGCCCAATGAATGTAACTGTAGTTGGAAAGGTAAGCCAGGGTGTGTTAGGTATGGTAGAAGACATGCCAACTTATTCATGAAGAAAGTTCATCGTGCAAAGATCTTTGAAGGGAGTTGTTGCATGACTAATAGTTGAAGTTGAAGTGGTCGCTATTGGTCGCCCCTTAACTCATGCAATCTATAATCATTATCTACTGGTCAAAATCACCAGCATCACAACACGGAAATCAGTGAATTCGAAGGTACAGTTTCACTACTTGCTATTAATTTACAATACAGCAACTAAGCTACTCGACGCGAATATAACACAGAATGTCCAACGTAATGGACAACATATGCATGTAGAAAAAAGTAGTTGTCTTTACTTTTCTCACAAGCTTTTAATATAGAATGGAGGGTTGCTGTAGTGGTCCATGTACTCGAACACAGTAACGTCACAGTCATATATAGCTAGTACCAATGCAAAACAACGTGGATTCACGCATGACTATGAGGGCGCTGTTCGGCTTGGACAAAATATAGAGACAACGCGTATGTAAATCACTTCCTTTCTTTTCTGGACTCAATGAACACTTCTCTTAAAGTAAATTTGTAGTGAGTAAAGAATTCGGAAAATAAAATCGAAAGCTTCGTTACAATGCCAGATTTGTAAGTTTTAATTATCCATGTCCATGGCCAAAATATTCTCTAAACAAGTGCCAAAACCCAACATACAATTATTTTCAAGTTTCAAAGATAAAATACATTTTGAAACGTGAGTTTGAAGTGTGTCATGTTTTATCAAATACATACATCTTTAGTCTTCGGATTTTAGCTAATGTGAAACACTCACGATAGATGTTTTGAACATGATTTGTTTTCTACTTGTTTGCTGTGGTTTGATTTTCATTGGCCAGATGAATGATAAATGGGTACTTATTTTGGATTTTTAATTCTTAAGACAACCCTACTGTGTTTTCTTACTTGTAAAAACAATGTGAAATAGCATCTACCAAGTCCGCGTTTGTAACCCAGTAAAATTGCAAGTAGCTAAAATCTATGTAAAATGTTTGTTATCGTACGCACAATAAGAAACGCATTTTTAATGTTTTTCAATTTATTAATTTACACACAAGGATTTAGTATATGTAGTTTAACATTATTTTCCAAGTATGAAACATAGAAGAGTTGTTTTATGAATTGAAAATCCAAAATAAATACATGCCTATAGTCACTTGAATTGGTGGAGGTCAAAAACTTAAACACATGTTTAGGTAATAAAGATAATAATTATAAGTTTCATTCAGTATGTATATATCATTAGCAAATAATTATTCTTCACCCAATATCACGACTCTTTATCAGTTCGTCAACTGCCACCAAAATAAGAATGTCAACGACTTGATGACAAACTGGCTTTGGATTTAGCCTCAGTATGCAGTAACGCAATGCTGTTAGTATTTATATTTCTTGATGCAGTTGTTATCACAGTCTGCGACGATAACATGTCCATCATCTGTCACAGCCAATCCATGTGGTCTGTTCAGTTTATCATGTTGACTTTCAATGGAACGGATTAATTCACCATCATAGGTCAGTACTAGTATTCTGTGTGGGTCAGCAGTTCCTTCATCAGCTACTAGAATATGATTTTCACGGTCTACAGCTATACCATTGCAATGGTGTAACTTGTCTACATCTCCTAGGTTTGTTATCTTCCTTACCATCTCTCCAGTCTCTCTGCAGATCACTATCTGACCTGCTACGTCACTGACAAGAACGTCATCATTCTGACCAGCTGTTACAAAGTGTGGAGCACCCAGTTTACCACCCCGTTCTTCTCTACTACCAATCCTGATGATGAATTCTCCATCCTGGTTGAATACAAAGATACACTTTGCTTCGGGATCAGCTACTAATATATGACCTCTTCTATTGACAGCAACACCATATGGCTTGACAAAGTCTTTGTGGGTGAATTCTTTTATTTGATGTCCATCATCATCATGGATGTTCACAATTTTGTGTTCCCACGACACTGTTACAATGTTACCACTTGGTGTTACTGCAACACCTGTAGTATGTATGTAAGGTGTTTTGATGTTTGATTTGTGATTAGCATCCTTCTCAATGATTTGTAATCTTATATTTGCAGCATCAGCGACCAGTACATCACCGTTCTCTGCAACCGTAACTCCTACTGGTGAGTTGAACTCTTCAGGACCAGTACCTTTCTTGCCTACTTTCCATACTGGTCTACCAGTATCGACTACATCTATCACATATGGGTTACCTTCAGCCGGGATACCATACAGATATACCTTCATAGAATGGGGTCCTTCTTTTGTTGGTCGATACGTCACTTCATATCTACCATCTTCTTTGTCATTTATCTTTATATCTATGTATTGTCCTGTTGGATCACTAACCGTGATTTTCACTTGCATTCCTGGAATTCCCAGTGGATTGCCTGTTTGACCCAGTGGTGTTACGATTGTTGTACAGTCTGCATCCTTTCCAGTATTATATGTTGACACTCTACACGTGCATTTACCATCTATAACATGGAAAATATCTACATTATATGGATTTCCTTCTGCTTCCTTGTTGTAAATATGGACAGTTATATGATGTCTTCCTTCTGTTTTCGGTTTGAATGTCACAATAGTTCTCCCATCAAGTTGATCGTTTACTACAAAGTGAACGTCTTGCTGATCTGAATCACAAATTCGAACTTTGATAGGTATATCAGAAATACCCAATGGAGTACCATCCTTGTTGAGTGGAGTGATGGTGGCTGTACATTCCTTGTTGATTCCTCCATTATGTGTTGACACTTTACACCTTACTTTGCCCTCAGCATTCAATAGTGTGTTGACGTTTAGAACATCAATAGTAAATGGGCTTCCACTTGCTTCAATTTCAAAAATGTGTACCGTCAGCGTATGTTGCCCTGGTTTAACTGGTCTATAGCTCGCCAAGTAACTGCCATCACGGTTTTCCTCTACTTTTATATCAATAGGCTGGTCATCAGCATCTCGAACTATAGCCTCTACCGGAACTCCTGGTACAACATTTCCTTTCTTGTCAAGTGGAAAAATGGTTGTTTTGTATTCAGCATTCAACCCAGCATTGTAAGTGGAAAATTTACACATCATTTTCCCTTCATCGTTTTTCAGTCTTTCTTTGTCAATCACATCTATTATGAAAGGAGTTCCTGCAGCGTCAATCTCAAATATATGGATATTCATCTTATGCTGGCCTTCCTGTATTGGTGTATAGGTTGCTGTGTATGTACCATCACTATTGTCAGTAACATCGCAGTCTATATGTTCACTGTTTGGATTTTGGATGGACACAAAGACTGGTATTCCAGGCAATCCTAGTGGGTTCTCCATCTTATCTAGAGGAGTGATGGTAGATTTATATTCTGTCCCTTTGCCAGCATTGTATGTTGACACTCTACACATAGTTTTACCATTCTCATTAACAAGTTGTGCAACTTCTATGACATCTATAATGTATGGGTTTTGTTCCATTGGAACACCATGTACATAAACAGTCATACGATGTTTGCCAGCCTTAGTTGGAAGATATCCAACCATGGACGTTCCATCCCCAACATCTTCTAGGTGATATGTTAACAGTTGTCCATCCGGGTCATGAATAGTGACATCAATCATCATTCCAGGCACACCAAGTGGTTTACCATCCTTATCCAGTGGAACAATGGTAGATCTGTACTTTGTACCTAGTCCAGCATTGTGTGTCGTCAATTGACATGGCATCTTACCATTATCATTCAGATGGCCTAAAATATCTTTCACTTCGATGTAGTATGGATTGTTTGCCAACGGACTATCATAAATACACACGGTCATTTCATGTCTGCCTTGTGTGATAGGTCTGTAAGTTACTTCATAGCTACCATCACCTCTGTCTTGGATCTTTGTGTTTATCTCGTTATCATCTGAATCTTTGATTGACACTTGAAGGGGTAGGACTGACACACCAAGTGGACTTCCATCCATATCTGTAGGTGTGATGATTGACGTGCATACAACATCCTTTGTTGCAGTGAATGACTCAATTGTACACGTCAACTTCTTTTCAGGGCCAACAAATACTGAATTCTTTGTTGATATATCTGGTAGTGTGGAAGGATGAAAAAAGTGTGGATACTCTGCAGTCAAAGATTTGTGCTGTTTGAAGTCCTGTGAGGAAACGTTATCAAGTTGTCGACAAATGCTTGCCTTGGTAGTCAGCAAGTCAAAATCACCACTATGCTGTACAATGTTTTCACTAAATCTGCAAGCTCCATCTGTTCCTGCTAGCTGTATCAGGATATCTTCTTTCTCCACAAGTAAAGATGCCTTCAGAACATCTTCCCTGTCTTGTATAATTGACAACATATCCTTCTCACGCTTTTGAAGTACTTCAATCCAATTTCGAAAGAACGATTTGACTCTGGTCTCTTGTTCTTGACTATTCTGTACAACATTGGTGTTTTCTTTGTTGATTTCGATAAGTGTGTCTCGTAGATTTTCGCGCTTCTCTGCTGCAGTTTTTATCTTTCCCTTGATAATATTTTTGTATTTCTCCATGGCCTTTCCAATTTCCATCACCATATGTCCTTCACTTCTTGGATGGGTTATAAAAGCACACTGTAGACACAGTGGTACTTGGCATTCATCGCTGTCACAGTACAAAGTAATTTCATGGTTTTCATGGTTTCTCTTACTGCAGTGCTGTTTAGGACGGATGAATGATTCTATAGTTTCCCATGGATATGACTTTAGATCAGAAAGCGTCAATATGTCATGAGCACCAAGAGCAAATGTATGTCTGTGTGCATCATGACAGAATTGACACAAAAATGCAACACAATCTAAACAGAATGACACTGATATGTCACCCTTTTCACCATGACAACTCTGACACGAGATGTCTTGGCCCTTTTGCAGGTTTTGCTGCTTCTCATAGTAATCTTTCTGATTCAAAATGGTGGCACTGGTTTGGAAACCTATGTCACCTTTTTGTGGTGTTGTCGTAGACTGTGAACATATTTGACACTTAATCACTTCATCCTTGCCAATCTGTTCAATCAAACAGGGTTGACAGAACACGTGGAGACAAGGAAGATATTTTGGTATCCGGGTACTTTCATCGTATTCGTTGCTACAGAGCCTACAGGTCAACACACTGGGATCGAAAGTAAACTTCTTTGAGGGGTCAGCTGTTGCCATGTTTGACTTAGGTATTCACTGAAAAAAAAGCAGCAGAAAATTTAATCAACTGGTTGTAAAAAACACATTTCAGCTTTTTGTGCGCCAAATTGTTTAATAAGTGAGTGCTATGAACTTTTTACGTAAAGGTTAACATGTAAATTAAGTGCTACGTTTACAACTCAAATGGATATTAAAAGTGTGTTGCTTACTTGGTTTAAAACAATAGTACCGTAAACTTCTTCAACTAAATTCGAGAAATCCGAACGTTTTGATCCTGGTATTACCATTGAAGGAGAAAGCCACTGTAGGGAAAAATATATGTTTTCGTATCAAATGAGGCCTTCAGATTTAAAAAATTTAAGACCTGGGACTTGCTGACATCGAAGAAACATCTTGTATCAAAATACTATCATATATGTAAAGTAAAATGTTCACCTTTGATTGCCTTTACTTAACTGAACTGTTTAGAATTTCGTTTTCCTTGCAATTGAAAGGTTGTAAGTGTATAAGGTTACCAATGAATACATTCCTCTCAAAGAAGAGGGTCTAATAATACTTTAGTACTTAAATGTACCGTTTACAAGTGGAGGGCCATGAGTTAAGTGAAGTGACACGCCATCGCGCGGACATACGATGGTGGCTGTATTTAACCCCTTATGGCCGTATGGCCATTTGTGTCTGTGTATTATGTAGTGTCAGCTTACCTGATGCAGAGGCCAACTGCTCCTGTACAGTTCATCTACCCTGAAATGGTTCGGGACTTATGGTGAGATACACATCACTTTCCCTGTTTCAAGGTATTTGGATAACTCTCTATTAGTGCAATTGGTTCAGCAACGTACAACGTCTGGCAAACCAATTATTCTGTGAGATGAAGAAATAAGTGAATACATTAACCATAATACATATCACTCCGATCGATATTGTATTATATATTAGTGACGACATTATAAGGGGCTTCACACTACCAGAAATAGTCCGGATTGGGACCGCTTTAACTTTTGGTCCTCTCTAAAAGTACTGTGTGAACGCGTTAAATCGGTCTAAGTCCAACTTTTTAAAGTCCAGATGCAATAGGTGGACTAAGTCCCGGACCAGATTTGTATGTGTGAACGCATTTAGAGCGTACACATATCGAGTAGTTTAAAGATTTCATTGTATACATAAACAATAACTGTTATCTACAGAAAATACAGAAATATACAGGTGTGTGTGTGTGTGGGGGGGGGAGTGTCATTTTGGAAAATGTGGTTTTTACTGGTCACTTTGGCTTTGGGTCAGTTAGAGAAAACCCATGTCCAAAACACCCCTCTCCCCCCCCCCCCCCCAGTCAATTAAAAATGCCCGGCTCCTAAGATATGGCCTAATTACTAAAAATCATTAATTATGCAAATGACTCATTAATATCAATGGTGAGGTGAAAATGATGGACGTACTCAACCAGTTACTACAATCTTCAGACTATCTTTATTAGTACCAATGTTTCGGCAATACAGAAATTGCCTTCTTCAGGGTAAAAAAAAAACCTAATAGATAAAAATGGATAAAATCGAAAGTTACAAAATTGCACGTTGTACAAGTGTGGATATAAAATGTTAAAGACTTGAAAGTAAAAATATAATTACAGCAAGGTGAAAAAATTGCACTAATCTAGATCGTGTGGTGGTGTCCGTGGATGGTGTCCTGAATGACAATGAGAAGGGTACCCTTAGTTAAGTTTTTAAAAAGACAGGTGGTAGGGCCACCTATCTTGGAAGAGAGAGAGAGCGTGTGCCAATAGGCGGAGGAAACTGAGAAAGAAATGGAAAGGAAGATGATAGTGTGCCTGACTGATATATGAGAGTTCATGTTGTCTTCTAAGTCTCGTTTTTGCAGTGTGCATCTTACATAAACCACTTATTTGGAAATGAGTAAGTTTATGCCTGGGTTGATTGAAATGTTCTGATACAGGAGTTGATTTGTTGTTGCGAAGTATGTAAACATGTTCACAAATGCATCTCTTAAATTCTCTTTTGATTTCCACGATGTACTGTTTAAGACACTTCTCACAGGTGACGTTGTAAATGAGATTGCGAGTGGGGCATGTGATGTGACCTGTGATATTATGAGTGCTGTTGTTGTTAATAATGGTCATGCTGGTTACAGTGTTACCTTCGATGATAAATTTACATTGGTTACATTGACCACAGCGTTTAGTGGTGCCAGGATTATCAGATATGTTTTTTTGAGGTAAGAGGTAAACCAGAGGTAAGAGTGACGATCTGTGGGTTTGCTATAAATGGATGTGACAATGTTGTTATCTTGTATCGACATGAGAGTGCCTAAGAAGGGAACATTTTCTGAACTGTACTCCATTGTAAATTTGATAGTTGGATTAATATGATTACTATGTTGGATGGAAGTTGTGTAATACTGTTACACAATGTGTCCAAATGAAACGAATATCATCTATGCATGTATCTTCCCCATCTGTTTGGTTTGAGATCACTGACTTGCAATACTTGATTCTCAATTTTGCCCATGGTAAGATTAGCAGATGATGGTGGTGCGACCTTTGACCCCATGGCTGTGCCATGTGCTTGTAGATAGTAATTATCATTGAATGTGAAATAGTTGTGATCAAGAATAAAATTTGGCATTTCTATGATCAGTTCTGGATTGTCTATCTTATACTAATGATCTGTGATATAGTCTTTTACAGCTTTGAGACGGAACTCGTGTGGTAAGTTTGTATTTAGGGATTTAACATCCATGGTGACAAGGAAAACTAATAGTTTCATCAATAAGATTTTTGACACAAATGTATTTTGGTATTGTGAGTGTGTACCAAATTATATAGCACTTGAAGCTTGCATTCTTCAGATATAGCCTAATTACTGAAAGTCATTAATTATGCAAATGACTAAATAAAACTAAATGCTACATCATCAAGCTTTTCAGTGTTTTGTTATGTTTGAAGTATGTACCAAATTATATTGAATTTGAAGATTATATTCTAAAAGAGATTGCTCAATTATCAAAACTCATTAATGATGCAAATGATTCATTACCACTACAAGCTACATTATCAAACTTTATAGGACATATGTAGTTTGTTATCATCAATATATAAAGAAAATTATATTGAATTTAAAGTGAGAGTGCATTCTTAGGATATAGCCTAATTACTGAAAATCATTAATTATGCAAATGATTCATTAATATATAATGTTCATCAAAACCTAATCAGTTCTAGCCATCATTGTAAAGAATATGTGCACCATCACACAGACAGACAAACAGACAACTAGTGTCCCTAAAATATCACCTTCCCTTACGGAAGATAAAACTTCACGTAATAAGGCGGTAGGTTGTTTTGAAAAAACAGTATAGATTAAAATAACTAGTCAGACACACACACTTGTACTCACCACGCTTGATTGACCGTGTTTAGTATGTTGTTTCTAGCTACTATTATTCACCATGTGTAACGTTTTTAGAAGACATGTACTCATTGATAGGTCCTGAAAGTAAAAGTTCAAATTACATTAAAACTAAAGATCGATAACCTACAGGAATACTACAGAAAGGTATACAGGAACGTCCCGTACCACAGTGTTAAATTTAATCATTTGAGGTTTATGAATAATATGGTTCACTTCCTTGTCGAGTTTTCAATTTATGCGTCGTCACACACTTGTATTGCTAGGGATTCTGAAGCTGTAGTCATTACGGAAGCTGTGTATATTTTTGGCTATTTCCGTTTTCATTTTGTTATATGTGCACTTACCTGCTATCCTGAAAAACCTATGTTGAAACCAACGACACTGTATTGAAAGTTTTGACAATTCATAAACCACTATAGTAGTTTTAAAAACACTACAAAATGTCCCTTCCACCATGACAACCACGAACAAACATGAAGACATACGCACCTCTAGTGTAATGTGCATTCGGTCACACAAGAACTGTTGCTTTCAATACAACTGCATCTTATTGGATTTTGAAAGTCATGTGACTCCTTCAAATCACCTTCCTTATACCTTGTGAAAAAAGGTCACGTAATGTCAAACGTGAAACTATACTTTGAAAACCATGGAACGTGTCTAGCCTCCTTGTCTCATAGTGCTGTGAACTTTGACTTATGCACTGAGGTAAACATGAACACAAATAATTATACCACAGTGTACGTAGCAAGGCGTCACAGTAGACGAACATTTCATTTCACTCTGTTTTACAGAATGAACCTCAACACCATAAAGATTTATACCACAGTTTACATAAAAAGGCATCACAGTAGACGAACATTTCATGCTACTCCACCGAAGTTCATTCTGTATTACTGAATGAGGTGATGATTATATGAGGGTGATCATTGTATTTAAATAATAGTAAACACACATTCCTAAAATCGTTTGCTGCAAACTAGTCATGCATATGACCTTTTCATAGCACTATTTCCTAAATAAGCATGTGAGTAGTAAATTATAATGCCATTTGGCGTATGGAGTAAAAATGGTCCTAAGCATTGTACCATGATAGGCTAACATAGTTCATGTGATTCACAACATAGATAAACAAATGATGAAGGATAAAGGTGGAAGAAAAGTTTATCAATAAAAATTATAATATTCAATTTTCAGGCTATTGAGAAGTATTGAAGGACACCCACCATCTTTCAAATGTGTTCTTTTTTTCTCTCATGACACTAAGTTTGATGTTGATAGTTTGTAGTGGTGGTGCTTTTAGAATGGCCAGTCTCATCATTGATATGAGAACCAAAAGAATGTAAAATTCTGTCGGCATCAGCACGAACGACTCAAATTATAGTGACCCATCAGTGAACGGCTAAAAATGTTGCCACCTCCTCACCTAAGCCGTCATCTAGGACGCTCTCACAGGGTAAATGCCATGTGTGTACATTTCACCAGTAAAGTTTGGCGAATGTACGGTTTTACGTGTTATCTTTTATACTACTTGTTGCTAAAGATTAGTACATCTCTGCTTTTCCCATATTTTTTTTTAGGTCACCAGCTGTTCTATCATACCATGATCTGTACACCTGAAAATTCGGGGTTCAAAGGTATATCATCATTGTAATATATATTTAATAGCCAATGAAAAGCGATGGTTTGACACAAAAAGTAAATCAACCTTAGACCAGAGTTAATCTGAATGCCTTCCGTAAGGCCAAAGGCTTTAGATTATTGTTCCTACACACAATAATTTTGAAAACATATGTGGTTAGTTATGTTTGAAGTTAGTCTGGATGACCAACCTGTGGTTCTAACCACACAGTCTGGTCAAATGCCCTCAATCAGCACACATTCCTGTGCTCCCTCCTGCTGTGTTCATATAAACATGGTTATGTTGATGGGTTCCCATGACATATAGTTTTAAAGGACTGTCAGTGGAGTCCTGGTTGGACATTGGACATAGTCAAAACAGTTGTACCAAATGAATATTTAATGAGTGATGACCACAGCCCATTATTACTAGTGACATGCTCTGTTCGAGCTTTGCTCACCATGGGGTTGAACCATAATTAACACCTTTTGTTAGGGTCTTGACTATACTGTGAGTGGAGGTATAAATCTTAACGATACTGTATAGGAACTAGATTAGTTTGAAGTATGTACCGAATTGTATTGAATTTGAAGAGTGCATTTCTAATGAGTCATAAAACTAAAAGCTAAATCAACAAGCTTTTTCAGAACATATGTGATTAGTTATGTTTCAAGTATATACAAAATTGCATTTGAAGTATGCATTTGAAGATATAGCCTAATTACTGAAAATCATTAATCATGCAAATAAGTCATCAAAACTAAAAGCTATATCACAAAGCTTTTTAGAACCTATACACTTTGTTATGGTTGATGTAAGTAGCAAATTATATCGAATTTGAAACATGCATTCTTAAGATTTCGCATAATTACTGAAAATCATTAATTATACAAATGAGTCATTTAAACTAAACGCTATACATTATCAAACTTTATATGGTATATGAACTTTGTTACCATCAATGTGTGTACCAAAATATCGTTTTGTTCTTCCAGCTGTAATTCGTTTTAAGGTCATTCAAGAACTGTTCAAGTGAATGGGTACCCACCTTATGTCTTCATCTATCTCTTCCAAATCCCCTCTCAGTCTATCAGAGGTTGGATAAAAATGTATGTGTGTCATCTTTGATTTTAATGTGTTGATGTCTTTGCAGTTTCCTGTTTTCTCAGCTAGACTGTTCTCCTTTACAGCAACTATCTTCTGTTGTCTCAGTCTATCTATTAGCACTTTAGCATTTACTAGACATCCTCTCATATACACCTCTTTTCCCTTAGCGAGATTTCATTTATCAAACACAGCCTTTCGCTCACATGATTTGTCGTTCCTCTTCCATCACTTGATCCAATGCTTTGTCTAATTTCAGTTTCTTACCAGGACAATCGTATAGAAGTCCAGTTATAATGCGTTCCGCACTAGAGGTCTCCATCAATTAAATTATAATCGTCGAGCTTAACATGGACTTGTTCCTGGTTGTCCCATCTACTCAGTGTCTTGCAATTCGAACATTGGTATTTGCTTGAGCCGAAACATACTCTTCCATCACATCAACAAAAAATTGTACATCTTCTTTTTTGTCAAGATTTGTTGTTGAGGTCAAGGGGTCCTTTTCATTTATGGCAATATTGAACAGTTTAATATTTAGGGTTGTCGTTGGTTAAACCACCTGCCTCTTACCACTGCACTACAGCTGAGGTTTGAGCCTCTTACCACTGCACTACAGCTGAGGTTTGAGCCTCTTACCACTGCACTACAGCTGAGGTTTGAGCCTCTTACCACTGCACTACAGCTGAGGTTTGAGCCTCTTACCACTGCACTACAGCTGAGGTTTGAGCCTCTTACCACTGCACTACAGCTGAGGTTTGAGCCTCTTACCACTGCACTACAGCTGAGGTTTGAGCCTCTTACCCCTGCACAACAGCTGAGGATTGAGCCTCTTACCACTGCACTACAGCTGAGGATTGAGCCTCTTACCACTGCACTACAGCTGAGGTTTGAGCCTCTTACCCCTGCACAACAGCTGAGGATTGAGCCTCTTACCCCTGCACAACAGCTGAGGATTGAGCCTCTTACCACTGCACTACAGCTGAGGTTTGAGCCTCTTACCCCTGCACAACAGCTGAGGATTGAGCCTCTTACCACTGCACTACAGCTGAGGTTTGAGCCTCTTACCCCTGCACAACAGCTGAGGATTGAGCCTCTTACCACTACATTTCAGCTGAGATTTGAGCCCTACTCTGGGTTTGATTAGATTTACCAAGCTGTAAGTAAGAAGCTTAAGGTGTCATTCAGTTTGATTCTACCGAATAATGCAAGTTTTCCCAACGTACTCCGGTTTCCTTCTGCTCTAACACAGAACCCTCCTCCTGTTATTGAGGAATGTCTGTTGGATGGTAAATCAATAAATCAATAAATAAATAAATAAATAAATAAATAAATAAATAAATTCTCATTAACAGTCCATGCTGGTTCTTTATTGCGATATCTTCTTTTGATGCAAAAGCTCTTCTCACTTCTGCCATCTCACTTTTTCTTGATTCTATTTGAATCAGTATGTGTAGTAAGTTTTTGTTTTGACGTTTTCGTTTCCATCTCGAATTTCTCGTTGGACCATCATAAATTAATTCTTCCCTTTATTCTAGTCATTTCTCGTGTGACATGGATACCAATGATATCATTGTATTGACTTCCATTTCTATTGTGACGTGGATACCAGTGATATCATTGTAGTGACTTCCATTTCTAGTGTGACGTGGATACCAGTGATATCATTGTATTGACTTCCATTTCTAGTGTGACGTGGATACTAGTGATATCATTGTATTGACTTCCATTTCTACTGTGACGTGGATACCAGTGATACCATTGTATTGACTTCCATTGCTAGTGTGACGTGGATACCAATGATATCATTGTATTGACTTCCATTTCTATTGTGACGTGGATACCAGTGATATCATTGTATAGACTTCCATTTCTAGTGTGACGTGGATACCAGTGATATCACTGTATTGACTTCCGTTTCTAGTGACGTGGATACCAGTGATATCATTGTATTGACTTCCATTTCTAGTGTGACGTGGATACCAGTGATATCATTGTATTGACTTCCATTTCTATTGTCACGTGGATACCAGTGATATCATTGTATAGACTTCCATTTCTAGTGTGACGTGGATACCAGCGATATCATTGTATAGACTTCCATTTCTAGTGTGACGTGGATACCAGCGATATCATTGTATTGACTTCCATTTCTAGTGTGACGTGGATACCAGTGATATCATTGTATTGACTTCCATTTCTAGTGTGACGTGGATACCAGTGATATCATTGTATTGACTTCCATTTCTAGTGTGACGTGGATACCAGTGATATCATTGTATTGACTTCCATTTCTAGTGTGACGTGGATACCAATGATATCATTGTATAGACTTCCATTTCTAGTGTCACGTGGATACCAGTGATATCATTGTAGTGACTTCCATTTCTATTGTGACGTGGATATCAGTGATATCATTGTATTGACTTTCATTTCTAGTGTGACATGGATACCAGTGATATCATTGAATTGACTTCCATTTCTAGTGTGACGTGGATACGAGGGATATCAATGTATTGACTTCCATTTCTAGTGATTCATGATTTTATTATTATTTTTCTCGTATACATAAGAAAGTTTAGTGTCGGCAGTGAAAAAGTAGTCGGGGTCGGGTAACTGGAACCAAACAACTTTTTTATTAGGCCTAAGCACAGTTTAAGTATTTCCCCCAGTTATTATTTACCATTGTAGAGCAGCATTAATATACTCCTTATACTCAATCATGGTCATGTGTATTGGAAATGATTATTGAAACTCAGTTTCTCGTTGCATAGTGGTTAAGAACTGTGTCTAATAATTATATGCATCATAATCTCCATAGAAGGGCTCATCTGCATCATAGGTAATCTCCATAGAATTGATTATCTAAACTAAACACAGACACCATGCAAAGTGATGTTGCTAAGCTACATGCTGACAAACACCATAACAAACACCTTGTTACCAAGCGACAAGTTGACAAACACATCAAAGCCTTGTTGCTAAGCTACAAGATGAAAAATACAACACAAAGTACATGGTGTTTGTCAACATGTAGCCTTGCAACAGTGCTTTGTATGGTATTTGTCATTTTGTAGCTTAGCAACAGCGTTTTGTGTGGTGTTTGTCATCTTATAGCTTAGCAAAAAATGTTGATGGCTATTAGTCATTCTCAGATAAAGAAAATGAGATGGATATGAACTTGGGTACAAATCATGAATTAATTTTAATTTTTTGAACTTGTCAACTTATAGACATAAAAACAAACTATATTATAAATAATGTAAACCATATATAATCTCTATAGAAAGGCTCATCAAGATGATATATAATCTCCAAAACAGTGATCACTTAGATCATAAATAATATGTTATCTATCATACACAGCTTGTTAATTAGGAATTAGTCTTCTTTGAACATGTTTTTATTAAAGGTAATATACAATCAAACGTTTAATTACAGTTGACTGGGTAGATAGTTGACGATAAAAGTTATATAGAATACAGCAACAACGTGACATGATTTCCTAAGTGGATGTATACAGTCATCACTATATTCATTTCTTTTCAGCTTGAAGATTTCAGGAAAGGCAATACTGCCCTCGTTAAATTACATGGTTGCAATGAAACGTTTTCATCTGCGATGTTGCTTATTCGAATTCCATACGACCTTCTGATAACAGTGTACAGTAGAAGACATACAGATACCATACGACGACAAAATATGACAGGTGAAGGTTAGTATCTCTGTCTTTCACCAACTGTGATGTGTGGAACTTCAACTTGGTGAAAACCTCGGTGACCGTATGTTTGTTTTACTAATGTTTTAATTTGTTCATACTGAGGAAATACATTGACAGAAGTGGCCTTGATACTTCGAGTCGGAGGCGAGGAAAGGCACAACCCTTAGGGTGTGAATATTGTACAGTTCAATGAAGACAGGTATTGGGGTATAATTAATGCCATAAGGATCGAAAACTGTTCTTGGAGATTTTTCAATTCGAACAATTTTAATTGAATGTGTGTGCGTGTGCGTGTGCGTGTGTGTGTGTGTGTGTGTGTGTGTTTGTTTGCGTGCGTGCGTGTATGTGAGTGTGTGTGTGTGTGTGTGTGTGTAAGAAACATTGTCTCATGAGTGAAACACCAAGGCAACTTCATTTCTCCTTCACAAGCAATGATTGCTATGCCCTTTAAAAACCATGGTGTTTATTAGTACTTTATTTCTGATGTTATATTGATTAGTATCTGAATTCATAGTAACAGGTATTCCAAAGTGTTTACTAGGAATGATACTTCATTCACATATTTACAAATGGATATAAGGATCAGTTACACTTTGATGAGGAGGTGGTATATGGATGTTTACAGCTAAAATGATGTTGGTTTGGTGTTTCATTCGTGAAACATGACATTGATACACATCCAGACAACTTCTAATGCAAAAGAAACAATGACATAGGTGCAAAGTGGGGATATAGAAGTAGTGAAGTTGAAATGTTGATTATCAGTTAGAAAAAACAAAACAATTGAAGCCATTAAAATGATCAAGTCCATGTGTAATGTTTTTATTAGAAGCCTGTTTCTACTACACTGTAAAAAAAATTGCAATGTTCATCAGGTGTTCAATGTGATTGGGCAAAGGATCTTGCTGTATTTATTTTGTCTCTCTTATTGTTAGTCTAGAGTTGAAGTATGTCTAGCTCTGTGTCAAAAACGTAGCGTACCATGAGTGAAACATCAAACCTACATCATTTTAGCTGTAAGTCATTAGGACCACCTGGTACGTGAATGTTTATTTGTGGATACTACATCCCATCAAATTTTCTGAATTTTCTGCACGAGTCTCGAGATGTCACAGTTTGTAATGATACATCTTATCCTGGGAAAGGTTCTTTTTAAAATTGCTATACTACTAATTATAAATTAGTGTCATAATTATCGTGTTTAATGATAAATTGTTTTCTGTGGTAACATACAATTCGTCTATATATTGTTTGTTCCTCTATGCTATGTTGTCATGCATTTTCGATTCGTAAACTATCTACAAGGATAGGGGTGGACTACCCTTCCTCGTTATACTTCAAGTCCGGAAATTATTCTTTTCCCCGTCATAGAGACTTGAGTATGTCTAACTATCAGTTCTGTTCGTCAACATATTGTTTGTGGTTGGATTTGTTTCCTCTTTGTTTTTCACATCGCTGGGCTTGTCTTGAGGTTCTCATGACCGCCATCATTCAAGTCGGTTCGCATTTTAAATTCGTCGTTACTAACTTCGATTTGTTAAGGTATTCAGGTGATCTTGCACGTTTTATTTTCTGCTATTATCATTGAATCTTTCCTTTCCACAACTTTGCTCGGCAACATTTTGTACGGGTTTGTTTCAAACGATGTTTCTAGTTTTCATCTTATCATATGTTTAACAACTTTGGTTATAGCTAGACTTTTACAATTGTAGCGTGACTGCGCTTGTTGGTATATTTCTTCATGTTAGCTTTTGTCATTTCAACCTTTTCTTTTATGGTCGATTGTGTTGTTGCCATGCCAAAGTATGTTGGTAGTTTGATGTGTTCAGCTGTCGGTGGATAATTTATATGGCTGGTGGTAGGTCAATCGTACAGTGTGGTGTAGATCTGTAGTTTCTTAGAAATGTGTACAGTTCTTGTTTTCATGGTTTTCTGTTGGGATAATCTGCTTTCTCGAGTGTGCGCACGGATCTGTCGGCTTCGCCATTCGATCGGAGCTAGCATGGTGTTATCTTACGGTGCTTGAAACAGATAATAATCGCCGCTCCCTAACTAAAAACTTGTCAAACTAAACGTATACTAAACGTAGCTTTGGTCTTGTAGTCAGATGACCATCTTCTTTCTTGATGTATAGGAAAAAGGGCACGCAGAGGACAGGGACAATAGATGTGACATGGAGCTATCTTGGCTTGGAGCTATCTTCTTGTCGGTGATGAGATTTATTTTTATATTTTATAGGTATTTCATAATATTTAGCCCCGTGAATATAACTATAGTTGAAAAGGTAAGCCAGGGTGTGTTAGGTATGCTAGAAGACATGCCAACTTATTCATTAAGAAAGTTCATCGTGCGAAAATCAGTGAAGGGAGTTGTTGCATGACTAATGGTCGAAGTTGAAGTGGTCGCTATTGGTCGCCCCTTAACTCATACAATCTATAATCATTATCTACTGATCAAAATCACCAGCATCACAACACGGAAATCAGTGAATCCTAAGGTACAGTTTCACTACTTGCTATTAATTTACAATACACTAACTGTAAGCTACTCGACGCGATTACATTATTACAACACAGAATGTCCAACGTAATGGACAACATGCATGTAGAACAGAGTACTTGTCTTTACTTTTCTCACAAGCTTTTAATAGCTTGGAGGATTGCTGCAGTGGTCCATGTACTCGAACACAGTAACGTCACGGTCATATATAGCTCGTACCAATGCAAAACAACGTGGATTCACGGATGACTATGAGGGCGCTGTTCGGCTTGGACAAAATATAGAGACAACGCGTATGTAAATCACTGCCTTTCTTTCCTGGACTCAACGAATACTTGTGAGTAAGGAATTCGGAAAATAAAACCGAAAGCTTCGTTGCAATGCCAGATGTGTAAGTTTTAATTATCCATGTCCATGGGCCAAAATATTCAATAAACAAGTGCCAAAACCAAACATACAATTTTCAAGTTTCAAAGCAAATAATTATTCTTCACTAAATATCACCACTCTTTATTAGTTCGTCAACTGCCACCAAAATGAGAAAGTCAACGACTTGACGACAAACTGGTTTTGGATTTAGCCTCAGTGTGCAGTAACTCAAAGATGTTAGTATTTATATTTCTTGATGCAGTTGTTATCACTGTCTGCGATGATAACATGTCCATCATCTGTCACAGCCAATCCATGTGGGTTGTTAAGTTTATCATGTTGACTTTCAATAGATCGGATTAATTCACCATCAAAGGTCAGTACCAGTATTCTGTGTGGAGTGGTATCTGGTATATCTGCAACAAGGACGTGATTGTCACTATCTACAGCTATACCAGTACAATTTTGTAACTTATCTGCATCTCTTAGGTTTGTTATCTTCCTTACCATCTCTCCAGTCTCTCTGTAGATGACTATCTGACCTGCCATATCACTGACAAGAACGTCACCATTCTGATCAGCTGTTACAAAGTGTGGATCACCCAGTTTTCCATCCCGTTCTTCTCTACTACCAATTCTTCTGATGAATTCTCCAACCTGGTTGAATACAAAGATACACTTTGCACGAGGATCAGCTACTAATATATGACCTCTTCTATTGACAGCAACACCATATGGCTTGACAAAGTCTTTGTGCGTGAACTCTTTTATCTGATGCCCATCTTTATCAATTATGTGAACATACTTCTTATCCCATTCTACGAAAATCGTGTTTCCATTTGGAGTTACTGTGACACCCGTTGCCCATTTAAAAGGTGTTGGAATTTCATTTTTGTAGAGGCCATCTTTGTCAAGTACTTTGAGTCGTTTATTTCCAGCATCAGCAACCAGTGTATCACCACTCTCTGCAACCATAACCCCTATTGGTAAGCTGAACTCTGCAGGACCAGTACCTTTCTTGCCTACTTTCCATACTTGGACTACCTGCGTCTGCAACATCTATTGTATATGGGTTACCTTCTGCTGGGATACCATACAGATATACCTTCATACAATGGGGTCCTTCTTTTGTTGGTCGATACGTCACTTCATATCTACCATCTTCTTTGTAATTTATCTTTACATCTATGTATTGTCCTTTTGGATCACTAACAGTGACTTTCACTTCCATTCCTGGAATATCTAGTGGATTGCAGCTTTGATCCAGTGGTGCAACGATTGTTGTACAGTCTGCATACATTGCAGCATCATTTGTTGACACTCTGCATGTGCATTTACCATCTTGAACATGGAAAATATCTACATTATACGGATTTCCTTCTGCTTCGTTGTTGTAAATATGGACAGTTATATGATGTCTTCCTTCTGTTTTCGGTTTGAATGTCACAATAATTCTCCCATCAAGTTGATCACTTACTTCAAAGTCAACATCTTCCTGATCTGAATCACAAATTCGAACTTTGATAGGTAAACCAGAAATACCCAATGGAGTACCATTCTTGTTTAGTGGAGTTATAGTGGTTGTACATTCGTTGTTAATTCCTCCATTATGTGTTGACACGTTACACCTGACTTTGCCCTCATCATTTAATAGTGTGTTGACATCTATAACATCAATATTAAACGGATTTCCACTTGCTTCAATTTCAAAAATGTGTACTGACATCGTATATTGCCCTGGATTAACTGGCTTATAACTAGCCAAGTAACTGCCATCACGGTTTTCCCCAACTCTTACATCAATATGCTGGCCATTGGCATCTCGAACTTTAACATCTACTGGAATTCTTGGTACAACATTTCCTTTCTTGTCAAGTGGAAAAATGGTTGTTTTGTATTCAGCATTCAACCCGGCATTGTAGGTGGAAAATCTACACATCATTTTCCCTTCATCGTTTTTCAGTCTTTCTTTGTCAATCACATCTATTATGAACGGAGATCCTACAGCATCAACCTCAAATATATGGATATTCATCTTATGCTTGCCTTCTTGTGTTGGTGTATAGCTTGCTGTGTATGTACCATCACAATTATCAGTAACATTGCAGTCTATGTGTTCACTGTTTGGATTTTGGACGGACACAGAGACTGGTATTCCAGCCAATCCTAGTGGGTTCTCCATCTTATCTAGAGGAGTGATGGTAGATTTACATTCTGCCCCTCTGCCAGCATTGTATGTTGACACTCTACACATAGTTTTACCATTCTCATTAACAAGTTGTCCAAAGTCAATGACATCTATTATGTGTGGGTTTTGTTCCATTGGAATATCATATATATAAACCACCATGCGATGTTTGCCAGCCTTAGTTGGAAGATAGGTAACCTTGTATGTTCCATCCAAAACATCTTCTAGGTGATATGTTAAAAGTTGTCCATCCGGGTCACGAACAGTGACATCAATCATCATTCCAGGAACACCAAGTGGTTTTCCATCCTTATCCAGTGGAACAATGGCAGATCTGTACTTTGTGCCTAGTCCAGCATGATGTGTCGTCAATTGACATGACATCTTACCATTATCATTCAGATGGCCTAAAATATCTTTCACGTCGATGTAGTATGGGTTGTTTGCCAATGGACTATCATAAATACACACGGTCATTTCATGACGGCCTTGAGTGATAGGTCTGTAAGTTACTTTATAGGTACCATTACCTCTGTCTTGGATCTTTGTGTTTATCTCGTTATCATCTGAATCTTTGATTGACACTTGAAGAGGAAGGGCTGACACACCAAGTGGACTACCATCCGTATCTCTAGGTGTGATGATTGACCTGCATACAGCATCCTTTGTTGCAGTTAATGACTCAATTGTACACGTCAACTTCTTTTCAGGGCCAACAAATACTGAATTCTTTGTTGATATATCTGGTAGTGTGGAAGGATGAAAGAAGTGTGGATACTCTGCAGTCAAAGCTTTGTGTGTTTTGAAGTCCTGTGAGGAAACGTTATCAAGTCGTCGACAGATGCTTGCCTTGGTAGTCAGCAAGTCAAAATCACCACTATGTTGTACAATATTTTCACTAAATCTGCAAGCTCCATCTGTTCCTGCTAACTGTATCAGGATATCTTCTTTCTCCACAAGTAAAGATGCCTTTAAAACATCTTCCCTGTCTTGTATTATTGACAACATTTCCTTCTCACGCTTTTGAAGTACTTCGATCCACTTTTGAAAGAATGATTTGACTCTGGTTCCTTGCTCCCGACTGTTCTGTACAACATTGGTGTTTTCTCTATCAATTTCTATGAGTGTATCTCGAAGACTTTCTCTGCTGCAGTGTTTATCTTGTCCGTGATAATCTCTTTGTATTTCTCTGTGGTCTTTCCTATTTCCATCACCATATGTCCTTCACTTCTTGGATGGGTTACAAAAGCACACTGTAGACACAGTGGTACTTGGCATTCATCGCTGTCGCAGTACAAAGTAATTTCATGGTTTTCATGGTTTCTCTTACTGCAGTACTGTTTAGGACGGATGAATGTTTCTATAGTTTCCCATGGATATGACTTTAGATCGGAAAGCGTCAATACGTCATGTGCACCAAGAGCAAATGTATGTGTGTGTGCATCATGGCAGAATTGACACAAAAATGCAACACAATCTAAACAGAATGACACTGCTATGTCACCCTTTTTACCATGACAACTCTGACACGAGATGTCTTGGCCCTTTTGCAGGTTTTGCTGCTTCTCATAGTATTCTTTCTGATTCAAAATGGTGGCACTGGTCTGGAAACCTATGGCACCTTTTTGTTTTGTTTTCGTACACTCTGAACATATTTGACACTTAATTACTTCATCCTTGCCAATCTGCTTAGTCAAACAGGGTTGACAGAACACGTGGAGACAAGGAAGATATTTTGGTATCCGGGTACTTTTATCGTACTGGTTGCTACAGAGCCTACAGGTCAACACACTGGGATCGAAAGTAAACTTCTTTGAGGGGTCAGCTGTTGCCATATTTGACTTGGATATTCACTGAAACAAAATAACGGAATATTTAAACACCTGGTTGCAATAAACACATTGCAGTTTTTGCGTGCGAATTGTTTTAATAAGTATTACCTTGTACACAAAGGTTAGAAACTGAATGTGTTGCTACTGTTAAAACTAACTAGGATTCTAAAACTGTGTTGCTTTCTTGGTTTAAAAGAACAACTTCTTCAAATAAACAAAAAAAAGAAAGTTGTGGTCTGTTACCATTACCATTGGAAAAGAATAAGCTATGGGGGAAAAAATAACATAGTTTCGTTTTCACTTCCATTGGGGGTTATAAGTGTATTTAGTTACCAGATAAATATTTTCTTCTAAACAAATAGGATCTAATAATAGCTTTATTTAAATATACCAGTGAACTGAAACCACGCCTTTCTATGTATGTATGTATGTATGTATGTATGTATGTATGTATGTATGTATGTATGTATGTATGTATGTACGTCTGTCTGTCTGTCTGTCTGTCTGTCTGTCTGTCTGTCTGTCTGTCTGTCTGTCTGTCCTTATGCATGTATGATACTGCATTATGGATATCACTTTGTATCCTGACCTTTGCAATGACCATGTCTTAAAAACCAAATTGTACCCACTAACTGGGGAAGCTTAATAGTTAGAGACCTCAACAGCCTGTCTGTCTGTCCACTATGTGCACATGGTTGTATGTGTGTGTATTATATAGTGTGAGCGTACCCAATGCAGAAGCCAGCTGCTTCTGTACAGACCATCTACCATCAAGTGGTTCGGGACTTAATGATTAGATACACATCATTTTCCTTGTTTTAAGGTTGTTGGATAACTCTCTGTTAGTGCAATTGGTTCAGCAAATACCACAGCCGGCAAACCAATTATTCTGTGAGATGAAGAAATAAGTGAATACATTAACCTTAATACATAGCACTCTGATATATATTGTATACCAAGTTGACGTGATTACATCTTGACTTGAGGATTATATATTGGTGATACATTATTAAAGTAATGTGCTACCCCATCAATTGTCCAGTGTATGAGAAAATTATTCAATCAAATCTTATCAAATGGCAAGTATCAAAAGCAATGGAATACAAGCCACCTTGTTCCATTATATAAGTCTGGGGACATTAGAAATATGAATAATTATAGATGTATAGCATTGTCAAATTCTGTTTCTAAACTTTTAAACATAATCCTGAACAACTAACTGCAGCTATATTTTGACAGCCATAATTATATCCAAGACACACAGTTTGGGTTTTGCAAAAACTATCGTATAACTGATTGTATTATTTATACTTAAATCTTCAATTAATAAGTATGTATGTAGAGCAGGTAAAATCCAATATCTATTTGCTTGCTTTGTTGACCTGCGCAAGGCCTTTGACAGTGTATACAGTGTATGACGAGATGGAATGCTATATAAATTGCTTAAATCAGGTGTCACAGGATAATTACATAGCCTGATTTGACCAATGTATTGTGAAACAAATTATGGCATCAGAAAAGCTCACAGTTGTACTAACACTTTTCCATCTACAAGTGGTGTTAAGCAGGGGTGTAATTTAAGCGCACAGCTCTTGTTTAATATTTTTATAAATGACCTTTCGGATACTATTTATTCTAATCCTGTAAATCTAGACAACACTTTATTTAATCGCAGACGATATTGTTATATTATCTGATTCAAATGTAGGCCTTCAAAATAGTCTAGATAAGTTACATAACTATTGTAAGAAATGGAAACTTAAAGTAAATACTAATAAGACAAGTTATTATCTTCAATAAGCTAGGTCGAGTGATTGATAGTGATCATGATTTCTACCTAGGTATAGAAAAGTTACAAATCGTACCATCCTATACATACTTGGGAATTATCTTTCAAAGTAGCGGTAAATTTAAACTAGCAATTGAAAATTTAGTTATGAAAGCACACCATGCACTAGGTGCACTGAGACAAACACTATCCTTATATAATCATACATTTTCTCCAAAAGGATCTCTTCAACTCTTCAAAAGCAGTCTTGTCCATTCTTATGTATGGTTCAGAAGTTTGGGGAGCTTTTAACTTTGAACTATACAAATCAAAACAATGTGAAGAACTTGATAATGAAGTTTTTATTAAACATTTGTTTAGTGATAAAAATCTTTTTGAACAAATACATTCTACATTTTGCAAACAAGTGTTGGGTATTCGCAAAAAGTCAAGTAATATTGCCTCAAAAGCAGAATTGGAAAGTTATCCAGTCATTGTGCAAATCTGTAAACAAATGTTAAATTATGAAAACAGATTAAGGAATGGAGAATGCAGTAACCTTGTACAATGTGCTTTCAACTCTGAAAAGAAAACTCATGGTAACATATGGACAGCCTTTGTCAATAAGTTAAATGAAATAACCGAGCTTAAAAGTGATGCTGATGTAACAAATCTTAATAGTGATTTGAAAACATTTATATCAATACAATTTGGATGCCAACGATTCAAAAAACTGACGACAACAACAAATTACGTACCTACAGCAAATTTAAAACAAATTATGAATTTGAATCATATTTAGAACAAGTAAATAATGTTTCTCACAGAATCAGCATAACTAGGCTCAGGATCTCAGCACATAATTTACCAATCGAAAGACTGCGATACCAAGGAATCCCCCTGGATGAAAGACTTTGTCATTTATGTCATACTAAAGCTATTGGTGATGAAATCCATGCGTTAATGGATTGTACTAATCCATCTGTAACTGAAGCTAGAAACCAATTTCAAAGAACTATTGAAATGTATTATCAAAGTTTCTCAAAATTATCTAAAAAAAAAAGAATACTTAAAAAAATAATGAGCTCAAATGATAGTTTTATCACTAGTAGCTTTGTAAAATTCTCTAATTCATTATTATCTTTGTATTCAGTACTGTAGTTTAGTGTTTTATCTATATTTATATTTATATATTATCTTTCTTCTTCTTGTTTTGTATGTTTTTGACTATAGATAATGTATTTCTAACACTATTTCATGTCAAATAAAATATACTCTACATTATTTTAAGTATACCACTTGACTGTATCAACTTTACATCTCTTGAAATTGTATACATAAATTAGGCTGATTATAATAACCATCACCACCTTGTTATAAGTGGTAATTTCAAACAAACATAGCCCAATAACACGTTATTAACTTAAAAGGTAAAAGAATATCCAATGCAATGAAAATACTAAATAAAATAAAATACTAAGAAAATACAGACAAGCGTAATTACACTAAAATTTACAAAGTCAAACAAAATTACATATAACCCCTACATAAGTAGTTCAATCAACTGAATTTTAAAGTTGGTGAAAAAAAATCGGTAGATGTCACAAAGGTGTACTATGGTGGCATAGACCGTCATAAAAAAAGAAAGAAATTGCTAAAAAATTCACTTGTTTGCAAAACACAAATCTAAAAAGTTGACTTAATAAATGTGCGGGTATTATCCACACGTAACAAAGAGAGGAAGAGGAAATTTACGTAGAATTAATTAAATACAAGTCAGACTCACATACTGGCCACACGTTTTTTCTGGACACGTTCAGTACCTTGTTTGTGTTATTGTTCAACTTGCTGTAGGTTGATTATATACAACCTTGATAAATCGTGAAATTAATGTCCAAATTGAGTTAGACTAAAGATCGATCACCTACAAAAAGATTTATTTTACTATATCTAGATCTGTTTCCATCTACCCTCGAACTGTAACACATAATAAAACTGTAAACATATTTTATGAGGTTGACAGGTACAGAGGTAGTGATAGTTGCTAAGGACTCATACACGGGATTTATGATCATTTACATGCATTCATAATATCATTACATTCATCAATTGTTTTTGTTTAATGACTAGTGAATACGATCGATCTTGCGGTCCCTATTAATAAGTGCCACGTTTGCCATTGTCTGGTTTCGTAAATTATTTCAACTTTATTGCACAAAAACTCTTAGGGAAATATTCTTTCTACTTGCAACTAAACAACAGTAAACATCGTTATTAGGGCGGCATACGCAAAAACAACTCAAGTGGATATAACACATCATGGTAATTTGGTATTCAAGTTTACACGGGATAGTTTATATACATCGATTTGAGCTGAGGCGTAGTAAAAATGCCCTGGACAAACATTAAGACTTATTTACGAGCCAGTGCGACATTCCAGGACGCTAAGTACATAAAGAAGCCATATAACACACATCGAGAAGCTTTCAAGTGGTAGGTTTAACTTATATTTTGTATCCTGATGTCATGTAAATGTCCCATGAGACTTCTACCAGTTGATGGACATGATTCTACATGGTTTGTAATAATTGTAATTGCATTGGAAATCAAATGCTTCAAAATATGAAGTTTGAAGGAAAAATAACTACAAAAACCCACAATGTTACAGAACAAATAAGGAAATAAGGAAAACAAAACTTAAGGCGGGGGAAGAAGGTGGGGTGGCTGAGGATAAAATATTGTGGTCAAAATGTTTTCACAACACCCTTCACCCTCTCAAAACGTTACATGCCCCCACCCCCGAAATATACCCAAGTTTTTCCGTAACCCCCTCCCTCAGCCTACACAGCGAGTGTCATATGTGCAATTATACAGTACCCTTCACCTTCCAGCATTCTGGAGATGTATAATTGTATGGTATTCTACATTAAAATAAGTTGTTTCGAGATACTTAGCCAGCACGACTATCCCTTCAATCTTGATGTGGGGGGGGGGGGGCGGCAGCATCGCCATGATTGTTAATGGAGAGGAGTGGAAGGGAGCGTCTCCCCACTTTCTTGAAAATAATTTCATGTGGGAGGCCATTTTGCTACATAAAATTAAAACCATACACATAAATACTGGAGTATAGTTTTCATTTAACCTATAAAAGACACACATTCGGTGTAATGAGTATAATGAACGACACCCTCTACTCTCACAAAAAATTGGAATGACAGCTGCCAATCTAAGATCGTACGTTTTGAAAAAATATCTACTCGATGAAAAGAGTGGAATGACACTACTTACTACATTCCATATGTTAAATGGCACATACACTCAGGGGAAAAATCAGGCCCGGCTGTTGCATAAAATATGATGTTGATGTGGTCTGTGATACTGGTGGCAGTGATGGGATGCATGTCAAAATCACAATATAATGCAAAGGGAGATAATACAATGCGTCAATTTGAATGTACAATGTGACCCTCACCTAATTCCTTTTCCTACATTATGGCTCTCTCCCGAGTATCGACTTGTAAAACATGAAGGAAAAACCCATACCCCTGGCTTTCCCCTTGTAACTATTCAAGACTCTCCTATATGAAAGCTCGTGTGCGTTTACAGTAATAGCTGAATCTTGGACAGTCACCACTGCATCTTGGTGTCTCACAAGTTTAATCAGCAAGACATTTGTGTGAAATTTAAAGATACTTTTCTACTCTAGACAATAAAGGAAGAAAGGGAATACATGTACATGATTGTCACATACTATCATCGTTGAGGCTTTAAATACAGTTATACAAAGCTTAGGGAACAATACAGGTAAACATGTAAATTCGCTTCCTTGTCGACTTTTCAATGTTTCCTCATGCATTTGTATTGTTAAAAATTCTGAAGCTGTAGTCGCTACGGCAGTTGTGTACATGTTTGCTATTTAAGTTTTCATTCTGTTTGTGTACACCTACATTCAACCCACACATCTGTTAAAATATGTGAAATAGCATTAGGGAATTTGACGCTTCATAAATATATACTTACTATCACAAATTCCTTGCACCGTGATTACCACTACAGTAACCAAACAGATACGTTGATGTACACAACCCCTGTGTGATTTGTATTGGTCACATTTAAACTGTGGCTCTTATTGAAAATCACATGACTTTCACAAATACATTCCTTATCATACCTTGCGATAAATAAGAGTATAAAATAGTCACAAAATGTCAGAGGTGAAACGGTACTTTGGAAACCATAGAATGTGTGTAACCTTCTTGTCCCATTGTGCTGTCATGAATTTGTAATTACCGTGTTTGGGTTCAGACGTGACACTGTTGATACATGTCGATAAATAAAGCCTATGGTTCCAGTTTATACCACATATATTGTCTCGTATGCAGTTTATCATTCCATTCCACTACAAGTGCTGATCTTAAAGCTTTGATATGGAGGAGAATCCAAAACTGTGTTTAAGGCTATTGGTGGTAGTCTACCTCTCGGCAACCTCCCAGACATCTAGCAGATCGGAGAGTTTCCCTGAAGACAAGCGAGTTCCCGTAAAAACGCTAATTTCCCCAGAGAAGACCATCTTAACGATTCATGCTTTTCTACTTCCTACCAGACGAAGGAACGAGGCCATATCTAATTCCGAAGAAACATCGACCTAATTTAGAGAACTGATAATGATGAAGCCCTAGGAACTGGAACGGAAGTTATTTTCCAAAATTCAATGACTTGTATGTGGACCAATATGGAAGTTAAAAAGAGCTAAGTGAATATTTACCAGTCGTCTGATGAAGAAAAAGAAGTATTGCGAAATTCCCTCTCTACGAACAAAGAACATTTGCGAATGTATTATGCTGCGATACTCAGATGTAATGATTACCAACTCAAGACAACGCGTCATCCAGGAAATCAAGGTAATTAACGCAAATATAAACGCTATCTGACAATACAATCTGTTGTCAAGAGATTTAAGCTTGTTTGAAGACGTATAACCATGGGATCGAAGAACTAATCAAACTCTTTCGGAGAGTCAACTTGACATTTTGAACATTTACTTTTGGACTGCTATAGAGTTTCCTAAATATTAACCGAGTTACGTGTTTCTTAGAAAAGATGTCTGCTTGCTTGTAATTTGTTTTCGGAAGTTATTGAAAGAGAGTGTCATCTACCGAAAGTCAACTTCCAAAGTGTGTAGAATTTAAAACTAGGTTGACTTCATAATTACAGTATATATATTTTCTTGTATTGATAATTTAGTTTAGTGATAAAATTTTGTGGTCAAAAATGTTAATTATCAATGTAAATCTACAAAATCATGTAAATACTCATATGTCTTGTGTTTTCCGGAAAGCTTTGACATGCCTGTCTAAAATGCCGATTTTTGCTCGTGGTTGATTTTAGCGGGATGGAGATACAGCAGGCTCTGTTTTTGCTCGGGAACCATGTTTGAAAAGTCGCGCTCAGAACGACATGCTATTGTAACAAATAGAGGGGATACCTCTACTGTTCATGTAACCCTCCTCCAATGTTACTCTCTCTCTCCACTCCGTACACGGTATCGACTTGGACTTGAAAGGGAATTAGCTCAAACTACACACAATGTTCATGGTTAACCTGGATCATTTAGAAGTGGCCCAGTCAGGGAGCAGATGGACGCTCCTTGCCTCAGACCGTCTCTTCCAAAGAAAGAATCCGAACTTTATTTCAACATTAAATTCTTATAAACACCAAATATACAGTACTCAAATGATTGGGTGATAAAATAATGCAAATGCAAATTATATTGACAAATATGAAAACCAGATTTAAACTGAATGCCTTCCGTAAGGATTTATGCAAGAAATTTAGCTCTATATCTGTGATTCGTCAAGTCCCAATGAAAGTTAGTTGTCAAAAATGTTGTTGAAATGCCCGCCACGCCTCCTATTCTCAGCACTCGGCTTTCGTGATCCCCTACATACCCAGGATATGGCATGTGCATGTTGAACTTTCTTCTGTCCCACCACAAGTTTACACATTCTCAAGATTTTGTTGAGTGGCGCACCCTCACTGTACACTAATTATATAGAGCTCAATGTATAGGTCAACATTATTGATACATTGTTGCGAAATTTTCTTCGTAGGCTAGGCAAGGCTTGGTCTATTTTCCATATTTTGACAACACACATTTGGGTATAAATTATAGATTATTACACTTGATAAATATGCGAGAGTGTATTTATATCCTGAGATACAGAGCTAGATAAATGATTATGTACAAGCCTTGCAACCAACAGCAGTAGTTTGTTATCGAGAGAAATTGGAAAAGAACACGGTAAAAAGGAGACGGTTCGAGGTCAATATAATACTTCCTAAACTTCTAATCGAAAATCTAAAAAAACACGATTTCTCTTTATTCATCTGCACATCAGTGTGTGAAATTTGAAAATGATAAGTCCATATTAGATGAAATTGAAACGATGATAATAATTTCACCTGTTTGTGAACTCCGCGCTCATTGTTAACCTATTTTAAGGCCAAGAAAAAAATTGTTTTCTGGTGAGTTTGAATCATTTAAATACCCTGCCTCGGTCTTCTTTTTTCTCGTGTTTGTGCAGCCAATGCAGAGTGCAGATCCAAGGGAAACACAAAATAAGGTTGGCACGAATACCTGAAAACAGAGTCTTTCTCAGTAGTGTAAAGCATTATTAAAGTTGGCATCATATTCAGATTCGGATCTGAGGCCATCTGACTGCCTTGGTCTTCTTTTTTTCTCGTGTTTGTGCAGCCAATGCAGAGTGCAGATCCAAGGGAAACACAAAATAAGGTTGGCATGAAACCCCTGAAAACAGAGTCTTTCTCAGTAGTGTAGAGCACGAGTATAAAGTTGGCATCGGATTCAGATTCGGATCTGAGGCCATCTGACACTCAATATAACGTTCATAAGATAACGCTACCTGAATCTGAATCTGAATCTGACACCAACTTTATACTTGTTCGATCGATTAATTACTCAAATTGGTCATTAATATTCATCGGATTATTACCAAAACCTAATCAGTTCTTGCCATTACATATCTATGAAATTTCGTTTGAATTGATGCAGCCGTTTTTTCGGAAATGGTGATACAGACACACAGACTTCATCAGTATATTATAACCTTAACTAGCTAAACAATGTGATCACGCCATCGTTCTTCCAACTGTCTGTAATCAGTCATTATTTGACACCGTTGATCTTATAATAACTTAATGTTGTCATCTTAGAAGAATACTATTCGCAATATGCAAACATTTGTTCTATTAATTCATGACAACTGAGAGTTCACTGAGACCTCGCGAAACATCAAAACTTAGCGCATATTAAAAAGTTGTATTTCCATGCTTAAAAGGGTATAAAGCGTGAAGATTTCGATTGTCGTCTTAAGTACAGTACAGTGTTGTTGAGAAGAAATTATCGTTCTCCAAAAATTACGAAACTTAGTAATACTCTCGCATTATTGTTGTTATTCTTAATTATCTGTAGGTTGATAGAACCACTATAACCTATCGAAAAGCCCACAAGTGTGGCTCTAAAAAATGTTATTGTTTGATGTAATAGAGATAACGCATGCCGGTCATGACGACCAACATAGAATATATTACATAAGGTGCCTAAAGCGCAAACGAGACAAGAGAATTCACCTTGTGTACTTAATAGGTAGATGCAGAAAGCATCGGACATGTCCTGTCGACAGTTCACCAGTGTGGCTCTATAAGTGTCATGATGTCTCACCTTTCTTTATCAGGGTAGACTGTGTGTCGTGAAAAATCCTCAAGTAAAAAAAAAGATTGATTAAAAAAAGGAAACGATTCTAATTGACTTAAGGTAGGCTAAGCACTCGTATGAATCCTGATCAATTAGGAATCAAATATTAACTTCTACTTTGACTATAGGTCGGCAGAAAGCCATAATAGCGTCCTGGTAGTAGGGTTATTTTTAAGGTTTATTTTCTATAAAATCTACGTAATTAAGAGACCCATTAATGCGAATAATGAATTGTGATACCTCAATGTGTGTGTGTGTCTGTCTGTCTGTCAGTCTGTCTGTCTGCCTGTCTGTCTGTCTATGTGTAAGAAACATTGTCCCATGAGTGAAACAACAAGGCAACTTCCTTTCTCCTTGACAAGCAATGAGTGACATGCCCTTTAAAGACCATGGTGTTTGTTAGTACTTTATTTCTAATATTACATTGATTGGTATCTGAATTCATAGTAACAGTTATTCCAAAGTGCTTACTAGGAATGATACCTTTTATTAACATTTGTACAAATGGATATAAGGATAAATTACACGTTGATGAGGAGGTGGTATGTAATTGTTAAAGTCATTTGGTAGTCGAATCTTTATTTGTGGATACTACATCGCATGTAATTTTCTGCACGAGTCTCGAGATGTCACAGTTTGTAATGATACTTCTTTTCGAATTATCCCCATAAAGGTTCTTTTGAAGATGCTTTACTACTGAATTAGTGTCACAATTATCTTGATTAATGATAAATTCTTTCTTCTGTGGTAACATACAACGCGTCTATATATTGATTGGTCCTCTATTCCATGTTGCCATGCAATTTATATTTTGTCATCAATTATAAATTTTCTATCTATGAGGATAGGGGTGGACTACCCTTCCCCTTTATACTTCAAGTCCGGAGATTATTATTTTCCCCATCACAGTGACTTGAGTATGTCTAACTATCAGTTATGTTCGTCGAAATATTGCGGACACGATTTGTGGTTGGCCATTGTTTCCGCTTTGGTTTTCATATCGTTGGGCTTGTACATGTCTTAAGGTACTCGTGACGTCATCATTCGAGTCGTTTTGTGTTTTAACTTCGGCGTTGCTAACTTCTATTTGTTTGACAAATGAGGCGTTCAGGTGATCTTGCACGTTTTGTTTTCTGCTGTTATCAATGAATCTTTCCTTTCCACAACTTTGCTCTGCAACTTTTGTACAGGTTTGTTTCAAACGGTGTTTCTAGCTTTCCTCATAATATGTTAAACAACTTTGATCATAGACTTTTAATTATAGCGTGACTGCGCTTGTTGGAATATTTCTTCATGTTAGCTTTTGTCATTTCGTCCTTTTCTTTTATGGTCGATTGTGTTGTTGCCATGCCAACGTATGTTGGTAGTTCCATGTGTTCAGCTGTAGGTGGATAATTTCTATGGCTGGTGGTAGGTCAATCATACAGTGTGGTGTAGATCTGTAGTTTCTTAGAAATGTGTACAGTTCTTTTTTCATGGTTTTCTGTGTGGATGATCGAATGGATTTCGCTAGCGTGGGCACGGATCTGTCGTCTTCGCCATTGGATTGGAGCTAGCATGGTGTTATCTTACGGTGCTTAAATCCCATTTATTCTGCAAATTATGGGGGAGGGTTCACTTTGAGTAACACAAACACAGCAAAAAATTATCCACCCAATAAACTGATAATAATCGCAGCTCCCTAACTAAAAACTTGTCAAACTACTAAACGTACATTCAGTCCTGTATTTAGATGACCATCTTCTTCCTTGATGTATAGGAAAAAGAGAATGCAGAGGACAGGGACAATAGATGTGACATATGATAACCGACTTGGAGCTATCTTCTTGCCGGTCTGGTGATCAAATTTAAACATATCTTTAGTATATATTGATCTAGATTTCGTTCAATATCTATATATCATAGGAAATAATTATTTTGCACCCAATTTCACCACTCTTTATTAGTTCGTTCACTGCTACCAAAATGAGAATGTCAATGACTTGATGACAAACTGGTTTTGGATTTAGCCTCAGTATACATAAACTCAATGTTGTTAGTACTTATATTTCTTGATGCAGTTGTTAACATGGTCTGCGATGATAACATGTCCATCATCTGTCACAGCCAATCCATGTGGTTTGTTCAGTTTATCATGTTGACTTTCAATGGATCGGATTAATTCACCATCATACGTCAGAACCAGTATTCTGTGTGGAGGTGGAGCTGTAGATGGTTTATCTACAACAATGATGTGATTATCGCTATCTACAGCTATACCACTGCAATGGTGTAACTTGTCAACATTTCCTAGGTTTGTTATCTTCCTTACCATCTCTCCAGTCTCTCTGTAGATCATTACCTGACCTGCTATGTCACTAACAAGAACGTCATCATTCTGACCAGCTGTTACAAAGTGTGGAAGCATCAGTTCACCCTCATGTTCTTCTCTACCACCAATCCTTCTGATGAATTCTCCATCCTGGTTGAATACAAAGATACACTTTGCTTTGGGATCAGCTACTAATATATGGCCTCTTCTGTTGACAGCAACACCATATGGTCTGACAAAGTCTTTGTGGGTGAATTCTTTTATCTGATGTCCATCATCATCATGGATGCTCACAATTTTGTGTTGCAACGACAATGTTACAGTGTTACCACTCGGTGTTACTGCAACACCTGTAGTACCTGTATAAGGTGTTTTGATGTTACATTTATGATTAGCATCCTTGTCAATGATTTGTAATCTTATGTTTGCACCATCAAGGACCAGTACATCACCGTTATGTTTATTAATTGTAATCCCAACGGGTTGGTTGAACTCTTCAGGACCAGTACCTTTCTTTCCTACTTTCCATACTGGTCTACCAGTATCGACTACATCTATCATATATGGATTGCCTTCAGCTGGGATACCATACAGATATATCTTCATACAATGGGGCCCTTCTTTTGTTGGTCGATACGTCACTTCATATCTACCATCTTCTTTGTCAGTCATCTTCACATCTATGTATTGTCCTGTTGGATCACTGACAGTGACTTTCACTTGCATTCCTGGAATACTCAGTGGATTGCCTGTTTGATCCAGTGGTGTCACGATTGTTGTACAGTCTGCATCCTTTCCAGTATTATATGTTGAGACTCTGCATGTGCATTTACCATCTAGAACATGGAAAATGTCTACATTATATGGATTTCCTTCTGCTTCGCTGTTGTAAATATGGACAGTTATATGATGTCTTCCTTCTGTTTTCGGTTTGAATGTCACAATAATTCTCCCATCAAGTTGATCATTTACTTCAAGGTTAACATCTTCCTGATCTGAATCACGAATTCGAACTTTGATAGGTAAACCAGAAATACCCAATGGAGTACCATTCTTGTTTAGTGGAGTGATGGTGGTTGTACATTCCTTGTTGATTCCTCCATTATGTGTTGACACTTTACACCTTACTTTGCCCTCAGCATTCAATAGCGTGTTTGCGTCTATAACATCAATACTAAATGGGCTTCCACTTGCTCCAATTTCAAAAATGTGTACCGTCATCGTATGGTGACCGGGTTTAACTGGCCTATAGCTAGCCAAGTAACTACAATCACGGATTTCCTCGACTTTTACATCAATAGGCATGCCATCAGCATCTCGAACTATAACATCTACTGGAATTCCTGGTACAGCATTTCCTTTCTTGTCAAGTGGAAAAATTGTTGTTTTGTACTCAGCATTCAATCCAGCGTTGTAGGTGGAAAATCTACACATCATTTTCCCTTCATCGTTTTTCAGTCTTTCTTTGTCAATCACATCTATTATGAAAGGAGTTCCTGCAGCTTCAATCTCAAATATATGGATATTCATCTTATGCTGGCCTTCCTGTATTGATGTATAGCTTGCTGTGTATGTACCATCACTATTGTCAGTAACATTGCAGTCTATATGTTCACTGTTTGGATTTTGGACGGACACAGAGACTGGTATTCCAGCCAATCCTAGTGGGTTCTCCATCTTATCTAGAGGAGTGATGGTAGATTTATATTCTGCCCCTTTGCCAGCATTGTATGTTGACACTCTACACATAGTTTTACCATTCTCATTAACAAGTTGTCCAAAGTCAATGACATATATAATGTATGGGTTTTGTTCCATTGGAATACCATATATATAAACCACCATGCGATGTTTGCCAGCCTTAGTTGGAAGATAGGTAACCTTGTATGTTCCATCCAAAACATCTTGTAGGTGATATGATACAAGTTGTCCACCCGAGTCATGAATAATGACATCAATCATCATTCCATGTACACCAAGTGGTTTTCTATCCTTATTCAATGGACTAATGGTACATGTGTACTTTGTACCTAGTCCAGCATTGTGTGTCGTCACTTGGCATGATACCTGGCCATTATCATTCGCTTGGCCGAATATATCTTCCACTTCAATGTAGTATGGGTTTTCTGGCAACTGGCTATCATAGATAAACACGGTCATTTCATGTCTGCCTTTAGTGATAGGTCTGTAGGTTACTTCATAGCTACCATCACCTCTGTCTTGGATCTTTGTGTTTATCTCGTTATCATCTGAATCTTTGATTGACACTTGAAGGGGTAGAACTGACACACCAAGTGGACTTCCATCCATATCTGTAGGTGTGATGATTGACTTGCATACAGCATCCTTTGTTGCAGTGAATGACTCAGTTATACACGTCAACCTCTTGGCGGGGCCAACAAATACTGAATTCTTTGTTGATATATCTGGTAGTGTGGAAGGATGAAAGAAGTGTGGATACTCTGCAGTCAAAGCTTTGTGTTCTTTGAAGTCCTGTGAGGAAATGTTATCAAGTTGTCTGCAGATGTACGCCTTGGTAGTCAGCAAATCAAAATCACCACTATGTTGTACAATATTTTCACTAAATCTGCAAGCTCCATCTGTTGCTGCTAGGTGTCTCAGGATATCTTCTTTCTCCACAAGTAAAGATGCCTTCAGAACATCTTCCGTGTCTTGCATTGTTGACAACATTTCCTTCTCACGCTTTTGAAGTACTTTAATCCAATTTCGAAAGAATGATTTGACTCTGGCCTCTTGTTCTTGACTGTGCTGCGCAACATTGGTGTTTTCTTGCTCGTTTTCGATGAGTATTTCTCGAAGATTTCCGCGCTTCTGTGCTGCAATGTTTATCTTTCCCTTGATAATATCTTTGTATTTCTCCCTGGCCTTTCCTATTTCCATCACCATATGTCCTTCACTTCTTGGATGGGTTACAAAAGCACACTGTAGACACAGTGGTACTTGGCATTCATCGCTGTCACAGTACAAAGTAATTTCATGGTTTTCATGGTTTCTCTTACTACAGTACTGTTTAGGACGGATGAATGATTCTATAGTTTCCCATGGATATGACTTTAGATCGGAAAGCGTCAATATGTCATGTGCACCAAGAGCAAGTGTATGTCTGTGTGCATCATGGCAGAATTGACACAAAAATGCAACACAATCTAAACAAAATGACACTGCTATGTCACCCTTTTCACCATGACAACTCTGACACGAGATATCTTGGCCCTTTTGCAGGTTTTGCTGCTTCTCATAGTATTCTTTCTGATTCAAAATGGTGGCACTGGTATGGAAACCTATGACACCTTTCTGTGGTGTTGTCGTACACTGTGAACATATTTGACACTTGATTACTTCGTCCTTACCAATCTGTTTAGTCAAACATGGTTGACAGAACACGTGGAGACAAGAAAGATATTTTGGTATCCGGGTACTTTTATCATACTGGTTGCTACAGAGCCTACAGGTCAACACACTGGGATCGAAAGAAAACTTCTTTGAGGAGTCAGCTGTTGCCATGTTTGACTTGGATATTCACTGAAACAAAATAACGGAATGTTTAATCATGCAGGTACACCTGGTTTGAATAAACACATTACAGTTATCTGTACTGTACTGATTTGAACCGTTTACGTAAAGGTTAAAATCTGAAATTGTTGCTCCTTTTAAATCTAACTAGGATTCTAAAACTGTGCTGGTTTCTTGGTTTAGAACAAGAACTTCTTCAAACAAACTCAAGAAACCCGAAAGTTGTGGTCTACATTCGAAAGGAGAACTATTGTAAAATATAGTTTCGTTTCCGCTTCCATTGAACGGTTATAAGTGTATAAAGTTACCACGAAATATTTTCTTTTAGAAATGTAGGGTGTATGTATGTATGTATGTATGTATGTATGTATGTATGCATGTATGCATGCATACTATGCATGTATACTATGTATGTATGTATGTATGTATGTATGTATGTTTTATGTATGTATGTATGTATGTATCTATGCCAGTCTCATGGTTAGGTCGTAAACCACAGCCTCTTTTACATCACCATCTAAGATGCACTGTGAAGAGACATGTTTCATAGTGTCACAGAAGAAATATCAGCTTTGGTTTGCGAGAAATACCTGTCTGTATGTCTGGCTGTCTGTTTGTCTGTCTGTCTGTCTGTCTGTCTGTCTGTCTGTCTGTCTGTCTGTATGCCTGTCTGTCTGTCTGTTTGTGTTCTCTGTGCACATGGTTGTATGTGTGTGTGTGTGTGTGTGTGTGTGTGTGTGTGTGTGTGTGTGTGTGTGTGTGTGTGTGTTGTATAGTGTGAGCTTACCCAATGCAGAAGCCGGCTGCTTCTGTACAGATCATTTACCCTCAAATGGTTCGGGACTTAATGATTAGATACACATCAATTTCCCTGTTTCAAGGTTGTTGGATAACTCGCTATTAGTGCAAATCGGTTCAGCAAAGTACCACTGCTGGCAAACCAATTATTCTATGAGATGAAGAAATAAATGAATACATTAACCTTAATACATAGCACTCCGATAGATATTGTATACCAAGTTGATGGGATTACATCTTGACTTGAGGATTATCTATTAATGATACGTTTAAGTAAACTACATGACTATATCAACTTTACATCTCTTGAAATTGTATACATAAATTAGGCTGATTATAATAACCATCACCACCTTGTTATCAGTGGTAATTTATCGTTTTATTTATTCACAGACCATCCAACAAACATAGCCCAATAACAAGTTATTACCTTAAAGGTAAAAGAATATACAATGTAATGAAAATACTAAATACCAGATTTAAACAGAATGCCTCCCGTAAGGGAATCACTAATTATGCAAATAACTCATTAAACTAAAAAAACTATGGTAACAGGCTTTGTTTTTTGGACAAGCGTGCTTTCTTAGGTTAATGTATGTAAGAGTGTATGATACTACTTAATGCAGTCTTACGATATAGCCTAATTACCGAAAATCATTAATTATGCAAATTATTCATTAACACTGTAAGGTACATCAACTAACTTTATAGGACATACACAATTTGTTATGGTTAATGTATGTACTGAATTGTACTGAAATTGAAGCATGCAGTCGTAAGATATAGCCTAATTACCAAGAATAATTAATTATGCAAATTATTCATTAACACTGAAAGGTACACCAACAAACTTTACAGGACATGTGCGATTGTTATGGTTAACGTGTGTACTGAATTATATTGGAATTGAAGTATGTATTCTTAAGATATAGCCTAATTACCGAAAATCATGAATTATGCAAATTATTCATTAACACTGTATGGTGCATCAACAAACTTGATAGGATATATGTGTTTTCTTATGGTTAATGTATGTACTAAATTATGTTGAATTTGAAGTATGTATTCTTAAGATATAGCCTAATTACCAAAACTAATTAATTATGCAAATTATTAATTAACGCTCTAAGATACATCAACGAATTTTATAGGACAAATGTATGTTGTTATGTTTAACTAATATCCTAAATTATATTGAAATTGAAGTATACAGTCTTAAGATATTGCGTAATTACTTGATTTCATTAATATGCAAATTTCTCTAATTAAACATTAACAGATCTGGCTCAAAACCTACTCAGGTCTAGCTATAACCCTAAAGATTATATATCCCAAATTTCATTACAATTGAGCCAGCCGATTTTTAGAAAATGATGACACAGCCACACAGACAGACAGACAGACAGACAGACAGGCAGACAGACAGACAGACAGACAGACAGACAGACAGACAGACAGACAGACAAACAGACATTCCCCTTTAAATACCTCCCGTACCCTTACGGGAGGTAAAAATAAACTACTAAGAAAATACAGAAATGAGAAATAACACTAAAAGTTACAAAGTCAAACAAAATTACACACAAACCCCACATAAGTAGTTCAATCAACTGAATTTTAAAATTAGTGAAAGACAAAAAAGGTAGATGTCACAAAGGTATAGTATTTAAAAGTGCCATAGACTGTGATAAAATAGAAAGAAAAAACTGCTTAGTCAATACAGTGGCTAGGGAATCCAAAAACGACTTTCGATTTGGAACATTTGAGTTGAACAAAGGAATTAAATTTGACAATCATGTCCGTAGAAAATGCTAAACATTCACACACGCAAATCCAAAAATTGACTTAATAAATGTGTGGGTGTTATCCACACGTAACAAAGAGAGGGAGAGGAAATTTACGTAGAATTAATTAAATACAAGTCTGACTCACATACTGGCCACACTTTTTTTCTGGACACGTTTAGTACCTTGTTTGTGTTATTGTTCAACTTGCTGTAGGTTGATTATATACAACCTTGATAAATCGTGAAATTAAAGTCCAAATTGAGTTAGACTAAAGATCGATCACCTACAAAACGATTTATTTGGCCATATCTATATCTATTTCCATTTACCCTCGAACTGTAACACATAATAAAACTGTAAACATATTTTATGAGGTCAGCAGGTACAAAGGTAGTGATAGTTGCTAAGGACTCATACACGGGATTTATGATAATATGCATTCATTATATCATTACATTCATCAATTGTTTTTGTTTAACTAGTGAATACGATCGATCTTGCGGTCCCTATTAATAAGTGCCACGTTTGCCACTGTCTGGTTTTGTAAATCACTTTATTGCACAAAAACTCTTAGGGAAAAATTCTCGAAACCTAGTTATATGTTTACACGTACTAGGACATTCTTTCTACTTTTGAACTGTGCAACTAAACAACAGTAAACATCGTTATTGGGGCGGCATATGCAAAAACAACCCAAGTGGATATAACACATCATGGTAATTTGGTATTCAGGTTTACATGGGATTATTTATGTACATCGATTTGAGCTGAGGCGTAGTAAAAACTGCACTGAGCAAACATGAAGACTTATTTACGAGCCAGTGCGACATTCCAGGACTCTAAGTACATACAGAAGCCACGTAACACACATCGAGAAGCTTTCAAGTGGTAGGTTTAAATTATATTTTGTATCCTGACGTTATGTAAATGTCCCATGAGACTTCTACCAGTTGCTGGACATGATTCTACATGGTTTGTAATAATTGTAATTGCATTGGAAAATATATGCTTCAAAATATGAAGTTTGAAGGAAAATAACTACAAAAACCCACAATGTTATAGACTGTAATATTTAAACAAATAAGGAAATGGCTGAGGATAAAATATTTGGTCAAAATATTTTCACAGCACCCTTCACCCTCTCAAAACGTTACATGCCCCCCCCCCCGAAATAAACCCAAATATTTCCGTAGCCCCCTCCCTCAGCCTACACAGGGAGTGTCATATGTGCAATTATACAAATTACCCTTCACCTTCCCGCATTCTGGAGATGTATAATTGAATGGTATTCTACATTAAAATATATTTTTTTCGAGATACTTAGCCAGCACTGCTATACCCTTCAGTCTTGATGTGGAGGGGGAGCAGCATCACCAGCATTGCTAGTCGCGAGGAGTGGAAGGATGCGTCTAATTACTTGTGGGAGGCCATTTTGCTACATAAAATTAAAGTATAGTATAAAGGAGTATAGTTTTCATTTAACCTATAAAAGACACACATTCGGTGTAATAACACCCTTTACTAAATTTAGTATAATGAATGACACCCTCTACTCTCACAAAAAATGGAGTGACAGCCGCCATTCTAAGATATAAGTGCAATGACAGCAGATCCTATGTTTTGAAAAAATATTTACTCGATGGAAAGGGTGGAATGACACTACTTACTACATTCTGTATGTTGAATATGGCACCCTCTACACTTCAGGGGGGGAAATCGGGTCCCGGCTGTTGCATAAAATATTATATTGATGTGGTCTGTAGGACCGGTGGCAGCGATGGGATGCATGTCAAAATCACAACATAATGCAAAGGTAGACAATACAATGCGTCAATTTGAAGGTAAAATGTGACCTTCTCGTAATTCCTTTCCCTACAATATGGATCTCTCCCGAGTACCAACTTGTAAAACTTGAAGAAAAAACCCATACCCCTGGATTTCCCCTTGTAACTACATGCTGAATACTCTCTTATAAGAAGGCTCGTGTGCTTTTACAGTGATAGCATCTTGAGATATGACAAGTTTAATCAGCAAGACATTTGTGTGAAATTTAAAGATACTTTTCTTCTCTAGACAATAAAGGAAGAAAGGCAATACATGTACATGATTGTCACACACTATCATCATTGAGGCTTTAAATACAGTTATACGAAGCTTAGGAAACAATACAGGTAAATATGTAAATTGCTTCCTTATAGATTTTTCAACGTTTCCTCATGCATTTGTATTGTTAAAACTTCTGAAGCTGTAGTCGCTATGGAAGTTGTGTACATGTTTGCTATTTCAGTTTTCATTCGGTTTATGTGCACCTACGTTCAACCCACACATCTGTTAAAATCAGTGAAAGTCCATTAGGGAATTTGACACTTCTTAAATATATACTTACTATCACAAATTCCTTGCACCGTGATTACCACTTCCAAAAAAATACGTTGATGTACACAATTCCTGTGTGATCTGTATTGTTCACACTTAAACTGTGGCTCTAAATACTTATATACCTTATTGAAAATCACATGACTTTCACAAATACATTCCTTATCATACCTTGCGACAAACAAAACTATAAAATAGTTACAAAATGTCAAAGGTGAAACGGTACTTTGGAAACCATAGAATGTGTGTAACCTTCTTGTCCCATTGTGCTATCAGCACTCTGCTGAACCTCAACACAAATACTTACATCGCTGTTTACGTAGAAAGGCGAACATTTCATTTCATTCGGTATTGCTAATATGGTATATGGTAACAAATACGTCTGTATATTATTACAATATTGCATGAATAGTTAGCACGTGAGCAGTAACACATTCTTCCTTGGTATTGGGAGTTTCAATAGGGAGTAAATAGGGAGGAATATTTGTTGCAGCAGTAGAAATAGAAGGGCACCCTCTTCCAAATGGTTCATTGATGACATTAAACTTTAATGTTCCTAGTTTCCTATGAAGTCACATTTTGAATATTAACCAGTACAGGTACTAGTCATGCTGACCAAAGAGTGTAGGTTGGCGTCATCACACACAACTCAAATAGTTGTCCTCTCGTAAATCCGCCTAAATGTGCTGCTACCCTAACGAATGAGGTTGTCGAGGACGCCCTCATGCTTCGACTATACCACTAGTTTTTCGCACATACCAGCCCAAGTTCCGCAACACAGTCACTGTATAAAATGCACTGTTTGATGACAATTGTTCAAAGGCATTTAATTAAATATTTGGTGCAATTAAAGAATTGTGTATCTTCAAGATTAAGCATGTATTGTGATATCTTTACTTTCCCACATAGTTTTTAAAAACCGTTACCAGCTGTTTTAATCCATGTTCTATTCATCTGAAAGGCTGATCGTCTTAAAGTGTGTTGTATATTCAATCCGATACGTATAGAATGTATACCAACACGTAATTTCTAGTACCCAATGTATATTGATGTTTTGGCAGGATAAATAAAACAATCCCTGAGAATGTTGGGATATCATCCTCATTTAGCTCAGAACAGGAATAACTATATGAATGCAAAACACATCACTTGCTTACAAATCAATAAAAGTATTTTAAACAGACATTGTATCTGTTAATTATAGTAGTCAATATTACCCATACGTAGTATAGAAGCAAGTATAAATCTGTAAATAAATGGTTGGGTTTGAATCTGTCACCGTGTTAAAATTGTACTAGTTGTAGTTGGAGTATCATTTTTCGTTCTACAACCACAACATATTCACTGATTTCTTAAAATGTAAATAACAATCAGACATTGTACATATTGATCAGGGGTCGATATCATCTATAAGCCATACTAATTAAGTTGAAATCGGGATCACCATTGAGAGTGCTGACTTTTGGGTCAAATCAATTTGATTTGATTTAATTCGTATACAGCTACAAAACATGTTTACTCACAGGTGACGCAATATGCTGTATAATGAGATGCCCTGTCGAAATTATATGTTCAAAGATTCTAGGCAATCATGTAGAAAGAAAACAAAAATTGTACCAAAAGCAATGTGTTCAGTATTCTCAATAATTTAGCAATATTCAATTATATTCATATGGTGTTACAGTAACATCCCATAGTAAGACCTAAAATAGGATGTGAACAAACTACAGAAAATACAGAAATATACAGGTGTGTGTGTGTGTGTGTGCGTGTGTGTGTGTGTGTGTGTGTGTGTGTGTGTGTGTGTGTGTGTGTGTGTGTGTGTGTGTGTGTGTGTGTGTGTGTGTGTGTGTGTGTGTGGATGGGAGTGTCATTTTGGAAAATGTGTTTTTTACTGGGTCACTTTGGCTTTGGGTCAGCTTGAGAACACCCATGTCCAAAACACCCCCCCCCCCCCCCCGTCAATTAAAAATGCCCTGCTCCTACGATATGGCCTAATTACTAAAAATCTTACTTCTTTATTAGTGCCAATGTTTCGGCAATCATTAATTATGCAAATGACTAATAGATAATAAAACAAACTAATAGATACCAACTGAATGCCTCCCGTAAGGGAATCACTAATTATGTAAATAACTCATTAAAATACAATAGTAACAGGCATGAACTAACTTTATAGGACATATGTGTTTTCTTATGGTTAATGTATGTACTAAATTATGTTGAATATGAAGTAAGATATAGCGTAAGATATAGCCTAATTTCCAAAAATAATTAATTATGCAAATTATTCGTTAACGCTGTAAGGTACATCATCAAATTTTATAGGACATGTGACATTATGAGTGTTGTTGTTAACAATGGTCGTGCTGGTTACTGTGTTACGATAATGTTGGGGTCTTATATAGCGCTTTCCCACTCCCTGGCTCGGATCAGAACGGCACAACGGCCCTTTAGTCTTCCTCAACTCCCCGGGGAGCATACAATCCATTGCAGCCGTTTAAGCGTATAGGATTAAAGCCTTCACATTGCAACCTACATCCTACCAGGTCCCCAATTATACAGCTGGGTTTACTGAGGCACAGTCGTGGTTCAAATCTTGCCCAAGGACTTTAGCCACTCAGAAACAAACAGCAGGCAGCGACGGGGCTCGAACTTGCAACCTGTAGATTCCAAGCCGGTCACGCTAACCATTCACCCATCATGACTCCACAATGTTACAATGTTGGATGGAAGTTATATAATGCTGTTACACCATGTGTCCAAATGAAATGAATATCATCTATGCATGTATCTTCCCCATCTGTTTGGTTTGAGATCACTGACTTGCAATACTTGATTCTCAATTTTGCCCATGGCAAGATTAGCAGATGATGGTGCGACCTTTGACCCCATGGCTGTGCCATGTGCTTGTTGATAGTAATTATCATTGAATGTGAAATAGTTGTGATCAAGAATAAAATCTAGCATTTCTATGACCAGTTCTGGATTGTCTATCTTATACTAATGATCTGTGATATAGTCTTTTACAGCATTGAGACGGAACTCGTGTGGTATGTTTGTACTTAGGGATGTCACATCCATGGTGACGAGAAGAGCTAATAGTTTCATCAATAAGATTTTTGACACAAGTGAGTTCTGGTATTGTGAGTGTGTGTAACAAATAATATAACACTTGAAGCTTGCATTCTTCAGATATAGCCTAATTACTAAGAGTCATTAATTGTGCAAATGACTCAAAACTAAATGCTACATCATCAAGCTTTTCAGGGTATATGTGTTTTGTTATTGAATTTCAAGATTATTTTCTAAATAGATTGCTCAATTATCAAAACTCATTAATGATGCAAATGACTTATTAATGATGCAAATGACTTATTACCACTACAAGCTACATTACCAAACTTCATAAGACATATGCAGTTTGTTATCATCAATATATAAACAAAATTATATTGAATTCAAAGTGACATTGCATTCTTAAGATATAGCCTAATGACTGAAAATCATTAATTATGCAAATGATTCATTAATATATAATGTTCATCAAAACCTAATCAGTTCTAGCCATCATTGTAAAGAATATGTGCACCATCACACAGACAGGCAAACAGACAACTAGTGTCCCTAAAATAGCACCTTCCCTTACGGAAGATAAAACTTCACGTAATAAGGCGGTAGGTTGTTTTGAAAAAACAGTATAGATTAAAATAACTAGTCAGACACACACACTTGTACTCACCACGCTTGATTGACCGTGTTTAGTATGTTGTTTCTAGCTACTATTATTCACCATGTGTAACGTTTTTAGAAGACATGTACTCATTGATAGGTCCTGAAAGTAAAAGTTCAAATTACATTAAAACTAAAGATCGATAACCTACAGGAATACTACAGAAAGGTATACAGGAACGTCCCGTACCACAGTGTTAAATTTAATCATTTGAGGTTTATGAATAATATGGTTCACTTCCTTGTCGAGTTTTCAATTTATGTGTCGTCACACACTTGTATTGCTAGGGATTCTGAAGCTGTAGTCATTACGGAAGCTGTGTATATTTTTGGCTATTTCCGTTTTCATTTTGTTATATGTGCACTTACCTGCTATCCTGAAAAACCTATGTTGAAACCAACGACACTGTATTGAAAGTTGTGACAATTCATAAACCACTATAGTAGTTTTAAAAACACTACAAAATGTCCCTTCCACCATGACAACCACGAACAAACATGAAGACATACGCACCTCTAGTGTAATGTGCATTCGGTCACACAAGAACTGTTGCTTTTAATACAACTGCATCTTATTGGATTTTGAAAGTCACGTGACTCCTTCAAATCACCTTCCTTATACCTTGTGAAAAAAGGTCACGTAATGTCAAACGTGAAACTATACTTTGAAAACTATGGAATGTGTCTAGCCTCCTAGTCTCATTGTGCTGTGAACTTTGACTTATGCACTGAGGTAAACATGAACACAAATAATTATACCACAGTGTACGTAGCAAGGCGTCACAGTAGACGAACATTTCATTTCACTCTGTGTTTACAGAATGAACCTCAACACCATAAAGATTTATACCACAGTTTACATAAAAAGGCATCACAGTAGACCAACATTTCATGCTACTCCACCGAAGTTCATTCTGTATTACTGAATGAGGTGATGATTATATGAGGGTGATCATTGTATTTAAATAATAGTAAACACACATTCCTAAAATCGTTTGCTGCAAACTAGTCATGCATATGACCTTTTCATAACACTATTTATAAGTTAGTCTATTTTCAGGCTATTGAGAAATAATTTTAGTATTGAAGGACACCGTCCACCATCTTTCAAATGTGTTTTTTTCATGACACTAAGCTTGATGTTGATAGTTTGTAGTGGTGATGCTTTTAGAATGGCCAGTCTCATCATTGTTATGAGAACCAACAGAATGTAGAATTCTGTCGGCATCAGCACGAACGACTCAAATTATTGTGACCCATCAGTGAACGGCTAAAAATGTTGCCATGTTCTCACCTAAGCCGTGATCTAGGACGCCCTCACAGGGTAAATGCCATGTGTGTACATTTCACCAGTAAAGTTTGGCGAATGTACGGTTTTACTTGATATCTTTTATACTATTTGTTGCTAAAGATTAGTACATCTCTGCTTTTTTGAGGTCACCAGCTGTTCTATCATACCATGATCTGTACACCTGAAAATCCGGGGTTCAAAGGTATATCATTATTGTAATATATATTTCATAGCCAATGAACAGCGATGGTTTGACACAAAAAGTAAATCAACCTTTAATAGACAAGATTTTAACTGAATGCCTTCCGTAAGGCCAAAGGCTTTAGATTATTGTTCTACACACAATAATTTTGAAATTATATGTGGTTAGTTATGTTTGAAGTTAGTCTAGATGACCAACCTGTGGTTCTAACCACACAGTCTGGTCAAATGCCCTCAATCAGCACACATTCCTGAGCTCCTCCTGCTGTGTTCATATAAACATGATTATGTAGATGGGTCCCCATGTCATATAATTTAAAGGACTGTCAGTGGAGTCCTGGTTGGACATTGGACATAGTCAAAACAGTTGTATCAAATGAATATTTAATGAGCTATGACCACAGCACATTATTACCACTGGCATGCTCTGTTCGAGCTTTGCTCACCTTGGGGTTGAACCATAATTAACACCTTTCCTCAGGGTCTTGACTATACTGTGAGTGGAGGTATAAATCTTAACGATACTGTATAGGAACTAGACTAGTTTGAAGTCTGTACCGAATTGTATTGAATTTGAAGAGTGCATTTCTAATGAGTCCTAAAACTAAAAGCTAAATCAACAAGCTTTTTCAGAACATATGTGATTAGTTATGTTTCAAGTATATACAAAATTGCATTTGAAGTATGCATTTGAAGATATAGCCTAATTACTGAAAATCATTAATCATGCAAATAAGTCATCAAAACTAAAAGCTATATCACAAAGCTTTTTAGAACCTATACACTTTGTTATGGTTGATGTAAGTAGCAAATTATATCGAATTTGAAACATGCATTCTTAAGATTTCGCATAATTACTGAAAATCATTAATTATACAAATGAGTCATTTAAACTAAACGCTATACATTATCAAACTTTATATGGTATATGAACTTTGTTACCATCAATGTGTGTACCAAAATATCGTTTTGTTCTTCCAGCTGTAATTCGTTTTAAGGTCATACAAGAACTGTTCAAGTGAATGGGTACCCACCTTATGTCTTCATCTATCTCTCTCCCTATAGTCCCCTCTCACTCTATCAGAGGTTGGATAAAAATGTATGTGTGTCATCTTTGATTTTAATGTGTTGATGTCTTTGCAGTTTCCTGTTTTCTCAGCTAGACTGTTCTCCTTTACAGCAACTATCTTCTGTTGTCTCAGTCTATCTATTAGCACTTTAGCATTTACTAGACATCTTCTCATATACACCTCTTTTCCCTTAGCGAGATTTCATTTATCAAACACAGCCTTTCGCTCACATGATTTGTCGTTCCTCTTCCATCACTTGATCGAATGCTTTGTCTAATTTCAGTTTCTTACCAGGACAATCGTATAGAAGTCCAGTTATAATGCGTTCCGCACTAGAGGTCTCCATCAATTAAATTATAATCGTCGAGCTTAACATGGACTTGCTCCTGGGTGTCCCATCTACTCAGTGTCTTGCAATTCGAACATTGGTATTTGCTTGAGCCGAAACATACTCTTCCATCACATCAACAAACAATTGTACCCCTTCTTTTTTGTCACGATTTGTTGTCGAAGGTCAAGGGGCCCTTTTCATAAACTTTAATGAGACTGAGAAATGGAACTTTATAATGATCAATATGCCTAGAGCAACTTGTAAATTTATTCACAAAGCTTACACCAGAAGGTGTAATCATCTTTATATAACAATATAGTATGTTACTTTTCTTTACTTGTTATGACTGTCCTCTTTGCACCCCTTATTTTTAAGTGCTTTATACGAGCAATTCAGTTTTGTAGTGACTCATCAGCCCGGTGGGCTGGGTGATGTGTTTGCTTTCTGATATTGTTATTGCCAATTTGTAAAATGTATATCACATGTCACTATAATAAACAACCTTTACTACTACGGCAATATTGAACAGTTTAATATCTAGGGTTGTCGGTGGTTAAACCACTTGCCTCTTACCACTGCACTACAGCTGAGGTTTGAGCCTCTTACCACTGCACTACAGCTGAGGTTTGAGCCTCTTACCACTACATTTCAGCTGAGGTTTGAGTCTCTTACCACTACATTTCAGCTGAAGTTTGAGCCCCACTCTGGGTTTGATTAGATTTACCAAGTTGTAAGTAAGAAGCTTAAGGTGTCATTCAGTTTGACTCTACCGAATAATGCAGGTTTTCCCAACATACTCCGGTTTCCTTCTGCTCTAACACAGAACCCTCCTCCTGTTATTGGGGAATGTCTGTTGGATGGTAAATAAATAAATAAACAAATAAATAAATTCTCATTAACAGTTCATGCTGGTTCTTTATTGCGATATCTTCTTTTGATGCAAAAGCTCTTCTCACTTCTGCCATCTCACTTTCTCTTGAATCTATTTGAATCAGTATATGTAGTTAGTTCTTGTTTGGACGTTTTCGTTTCCATCTCGAATTTCTCGTTGGACCATCATAAATTAATTCTTCCCTTTTTCAAGTCATTTCTAGTGTGACGTGGATACCAATGATATCATTGTATTGACTTCCATTTCTAGTGTGACGTGGATACCAGTGATATCATTGTATTGACTTCCATTTCTCGTGTGACTTGGATACCAGTGATATCAATGTATTGACTTCCATTTCTCGTGTGACTTGGATACCAGTGATATCATTGTATTGACTTCCATTTCTAGTGTGACGTGGATACCAGTGATATCATTGTATAGACTTCCATTTCTATTGTGACGTGGATACCAGTGATATCATTGTATTGACTTCCATTTCTAGTGTGACATGGATACCAGTGATATCATTGTATTGACTTCCATTTCTAGTGTGACGTTGATACCAGTGATATCATTGTATTGACTGCCATTTCTAGTGTGACATGGATACCAGTGATATCATTGTATTGACTTCCATTTCTAGTGTGACATGGATACCAGTGATATCATTGTAGTAACTTCCATTTCTAGTATGACGTAGATACCAGTGATATCATTGTAGTAACTTCCATTTCTAGTGTGACGTAGATACCAGTGATATCATTGTAGTAACTTCCATTTCTAGTGTGACGTAGATACCAGTGATATCATTGTAGTAACTTCCATTTCTAGTGTGACGTAGATACCAGTGATATCATTGTAGTAACTTCCATTTCTAGTGTGACGTGGATACGTCTTATATCATTGTATTAACTTCCATTTCTAGTGTGACGTGAATACCAGTGATATCATTGTAGTGACTTCCATTTCTAGTGTGACGTGGATACCAGTGATATCATTGTATTGACTTCCATTTCCAGTGTGACGTGAATACCAGTGATATCATTGTATTGACTTCCATTTCTAGTGTGACGTGAATACCAGTGATATCATTGTAGTGACTTCCATTTCTAGTGTGACGTGGATACCAGTGATATCATTGTAGTGACTTCCATTTCTAGTGTGACGTGGATACCAGTGATATCATTGTATTGACTTCCATTTCTAGTGTGACGTGAATACCAGTGATATCATTGTATTGACTTCCATTTCTAGTGTCACGTGGATACCAGTGATATCAATGTATTGACTTCCATTTCTAGTGTCACGTGGATACCAGTGATATCATTGTATTGCCTTCCATTTCTAGTGTGACGTGAATACCAGTGATATCAATGTATTGACTTCCATTTCTAGTGTCACGTGGATACCAGTGATATCATTGTATTGCCTTCCATTTCTAGTGTCACGTGGATACCAGTGATATCATTGTATTGACTTCCATTTCTAGTGTCACGTGGATACCAGTGATATCATTGTATTGCCTTCCATTTCTAGTGTGACGTGGATACCAGTGATATCATTGTATTGACTTCCATTTCTATTGTGACTTTGATACGAGTGATATCATTGTATTGACTTCCATTTCTAGTGTCACGTGGATACCAGTGATATCATTGTATTGACTTCCATTTCCAGTGTGACGTGAATACCAGTGATATCATTGTATTGACTTCCATTTCTAGTGTGACGTGGATACCAGTGATATCATTGTATTGACTTCCATTTCTAGTGTGACGTGGATACCAGTGATATCATTGTATTGACTTCCATTTCTATTGTGACTTTGATACGAGTGATATCATTGTATTGACTTCCATTTCTAGTGTCACGTGGATACCAGTGATATCATTGTATTGACTTCCATTTCCAGTGTGACGTGAATACCAGTGATATCATTGTATTGACTTCCATTTCTAGTGTGACGTGGATACCAGTGATATCATTGTATTGACTTCCATTTCTATTGTGATGTGGATACCAGTGATATCATTGTATTGACTTCCATTTCCAGTGTGACGTGGATACCAGTGATATCATTGTATTGACTTCCATTTCTATTGTGACTTTGATACGAGTGATATCATTGTATTGACTTCCATTTCTAGTGTGACGTGGATACCAGCGATATCATTGTATTGACTTCCATTTCTATTATGACGTGGATACCAGTGATATCATGTATTGACTTCCATTTCTAGTGTGACGTGGATACCAGTGATATCATTGTATTGACATCCATTTCTAGTGTGACGTGGATACCAGTTATATCATTGTCTTGACTTCCATTTCTAGTGATTCGTGATTTTATTATTTTTCTCGTATACATAAGAAAGTTTAGGATCGGTAGTGAAAAAGTAGGTGGGGTACGGTAACTGGAACCAAACAACTTTTTTATTAGGCCTAAGCACAGTTTAAGGATTTCCCTCAGTTATTATTTACCATTGTAGAGCAGCATTCATATACTCCTTATACTCAATCATGGTCATGTGTATTGGAAATGATTATTGAAACTCAGTTTCTCGTTGAATAGTGGTTAAGAACTGTGTCTAATAATTATATGCATCATAATCTCCATAGAAGGGCTCATCTGCATCATCGGTAATCTCCATAGAATTGATTATCTAAACTAAACACAAACACCATGCAAAGTGATGTTGCTAAGCTACACGCTGACAAACACCACAACACAAAGTGCATGGTGTTTGTGAACATGTAGCCTTGCAACAGTGCTTTGTATGGTATTTGTCATTTTGTAGCTTAGCAACAGCGTTTTGTGTGTTGTTTGTCATCTTATAGCTTAGCAAAAAAATGTTGATGGCTATTAGTCATTCTCAGATAAAGAAAATGAGATGGATATGAACTTGGGTACAAATCATGACTTACTTTTAATTTTTTGAACTTGTCAACTTATAGAAATAAAAACAAACTATATTATAAATAATGTAAACCATATATAATCTCTATAGAAGGGCTCATCAAGATGATATATAATCTCCAAAACAGTGATCACTTAGATCATAAATAATATGTTACCTATCATATACAGCTTGTTAATTAGGAATTAGTCTTCTTTGAACATGTTTTTATTAAAGGTAATATACAATCAAACGTTTAATTACAGTTGACTGGGTAGATAGTTGACGATAAAGGTTATATAGAATACAGCAACAACTTGACATGATTTCCTAAGTGGATGTATACAGCCATCACTCTATTCATTTCTTTTCAGCTTGAAGATTTCAGGAAAGGCAATACTGCCCTCGTTAAATTACATGGTTGCAATGAAACGTTTTCATCTGCGATGTTGCTTATTCGAATTCCATACGACCTTCTGATAACAGTGTACAGTAGAAGACATACAGATACCATACGACGACAAAATATGACAGGTGAAGGTTAGTATCTCTGTCTCTCATCAACTGTGATGTGTGGAACTTCAACTTGATGAAAACCTCGGTGACCGTATGTTTGTTTTACTAATGTTTTACTTTGTTCATACTGAGGAAATACATTGACAGAAGTGGCCTTGATACTTCGAGTCGGAGGCGAGGAAAGGCACAACCCTTAGGGTGTGAATATTGTACAGTTCAATGAAGACAGGTATTGGGGTATAATTAATGCCATAAGGATCGAAAACTGTTCTTGGTGATTTTTCAATTCGAACAATTTTAATTGAATGTGTGTGCGTGTGCGTGCGTGTGTGTGTGTGTGTTTGTTTGTTTGTTTGTTTGTTTGTTTGTTTGCGTGCGTGCGTGCGTGCGTGCGTGCGTGTGTGTGTGTGTGTGTGTGTGTGTGTGTGTGTGTGTGTGTGTGTATAAGAAACATTGTCTCATGAGTGAAACACCAAGGCAACTTCATTTCTCCTTTACAAGCAATGATTGCTATGCCCTTTAAAAACCATGGTTTATTAGTACTCTATTTATGATGTTATATTGATTAGTATCTGAATTCATAGTAACAGTTATTCCAAAGTGTTTACTACGAATGATACTTCATTCACATATGTACAAATGGATATAAGGATCAGTTACACTTTGATGAGTAGGTGGTATGTGGATGTTTACAGCTACATGACATTTAATACACATCCAGACAACTTCAATTGCAAAAGAAACAATGACATAGGCACCGTGCAAAGTGGTAATATAGAAGTAGTGACGTTGAAATGTTGATTATCAGTTAGAAAATAAACAATTGAAGCCATTACAATCATCAAGTCCATGTGTAATGTTTTTATTAGAAGCCTGTTTTTACTACACTGTAAAAAAATAGGAATGCTTATCAGTGTTCAACGTGATTGGACAAAGGATCCTGCTGTGTTTATTTTGTCTCTGTTATTGTTAGTCTAGACATAGACCCTACAGTCTAGAGTTGAAGTATATCTAGCTCTGTGTCAAAAACGTAACGTACCATGAGTGAAACATCAAACCTACACCATTTTTGCTGTAAGTCATTAGGACCACCTGGTACGTGAAAGTGTATTTGTGGATACTACATCCCTTCAAATTTTCTGAATTTTCTACATGAGTCTCGAGATGTCACAGTTTGTAATAAAATGATACATCTTATCCTGGGAAAGGTTCTTTTTAAAATTGCTATACTACTAATTATAAATTAGTGTCATAATTATCGTGTTGATTGATAAATTGTTTTCTGTGGAAACATACAGTTCTCTATATATGTTTGTTCCTCTATAATTCTATGTTGCCATGCATTTTCGATTCGTAAACTATCTATGAGGATAGGGGTGGACTACCCTTCCTCGTTATACTTCAAGTCCGGAGATTATTCTTTTCCCCGGCATAGTGACTTGAGTATGTCTAACTATCAGTTCTGTTCGTCAACATATTGTTTGTGGCTGGATTTGTTTCCTCTTTGTTTTTCACATCGCTGGGCTTGTCTTGAGGTGCACATGACCGCCATCATTCAAGTCGGTTCGCGTTTTATCTTCGTCGTTACTAACTTCTATTTGTTAAAGTTGATCTTGCACGTTTTATTTTCTGCTGTTATCATTTAATCTTTCCTTTCCACAACTTTGCTCTGCAACTTTTTGTACGGGTTTGTTTCAAACGGTGTTTCTAGTTTTCCTCTTATCATATGTTTAACAACTTTGGTTATAGCTAGACTTTTACAACTGTAGGGTGACTGCGCTTGTTGGCATATTTCTTCATGTTAGCTTTTGTCATTTCATCCTTTTCTTTTATGGTGGATTTTGTTGTTGCCATGCCAAAGTATGTTGGTAGTTTGATGTGTTCAGCTGTCGGTGGATAATTTCTATGGCTGGTGGTAGGTCAATCGTACAGTGTGGTGTAGTTCTGTAGTTTCTTAGAAATGTGTACAGTTCTTGTTTTCATGGTTTTCTGTCGGGATGATCGAATGGCTTTCTCGATTGTGCGCACGGATCTGTCGGCTTCGCCATTGGATCGGAGCTAGCATGGTGTTATCTTACGGTGCTTGAATCCCATTTATTCTGCAAATATTGAGGGGGGGGGTTCACTTTGAGTAACATCAACACAGCAAAAAACTAGCCACCCAATAAACAGATAATAATCGCAGCTCCCTAACTACAAACTTGTCACACTAAACGTATACTAAACGTAGCTTTGGTCTTGTAGTCAGATGACCATCTTCTTCCTTGATGTATAGGAAAAAGAGAACGCAGCAGAGGACAGGGACAATAGATGTGACATATGATAACTGACTTGGAGTTATCTTCTTGTCGGTGATAAGATTTTAATCAGGTTTATTTTATAGGCATTTCATAATATGTAGCCCCGTGAATGTAACTATAGTTGAAAAGGTAAGCCAGGGTGTGTTAGGTATGCTAGAAGACATGCCAACTTATTCATGAAGAAAGTTCATCGTGCGAAGATCTGTGAAGGGAGTTGTTGCATGACTAATAATTGAAGTTGAAGTGGTCGCTGCGCTGTTTGTCGACCCTCAACTCAAACAATCTATGATCATTATCTACTGATCAAAATCACCAGCATCACATCACGGAAATCAGTGAATTCTAAGGTACAGTTTCACTACTTGCTATTAATTTACAATACAGCAACTGTAAGCTACTCAACGCGATTACAACACAGAATGTCCAACGTAATGGACAACATGCATGTAGAACAGAGTACTTGTCCTTACTTTTCTCACAAGCTTTTAATAGCTTGGAGGATTGCTGCAGTGGTCCATGTACTCGAACACAGTAACGTCACGGTCATATATAAAGCTCGTACCAATGTAAAACAACGTGGATTCACGCATGACTATGAGGGCGCTGTTCGGCTTGGACAAAATATAGAGACAACGCGTATATATGTAAATCACTGCCTTTCTTTCCTGGACTCAACGAATACTTGTGAGTAAGGAATTCGGAAAATAAAACCTAAAGCTTCGTTGCAATGCCAGATGTGTAAGTTTTAATTATCCATGTCCATGGGCCAAAACCAAACATACAATTTTCAAGTTTCAAAGCAAATAATTATTCTTCACTAAATATCACCACTCTTTATTAGTTCGTCAACTGCCACCAAAATGAGAATGTCAACGACTTGATGACAAACTGGTTTTGGATTTAGCCTCAGTATGCAGTAATTCAATGTTGATGGTATTTATATTTCTTGATGCAGTTGTTATCACAGTCTGCGACGATAACATGTCCATCATCTGTCACAGCCAATCCATGTGGTCTGTTCAGTTTGTCATGTTGACTTTCAATGGATCGGATTAATTCACCATCGTAGGTCAGAACCAGTATTCTGTGTGGGTCAGCAGTTCCTTCATCAGCTACTAGAATATGATTATCACTGTCTACAGCTATATCACTACAATCGTGTAACTGGTCTACATCTCCTAGGTTTGTTATCTTCCTTACTGTCTCCCCAGTCTCCTTGTAGATTAATATCTGACCTGCTACGTCACTGACAAGAACGTCATCATTCTGACCAACTGTTACAAAGTGTGGAAACCACAGTTTACTATCATGTTCTTCTCCACCACCAATCCTTCTGATGAATTCTCCATCCTGGTTGAATACAAAGATACACTTTGCTTCGGGATCAGCTACTAATATATGACCTCTTCTATTGACAGCAACACCATATGGCTTTACAAAGTCTTTGTGGGTGAATTCATTTATCTGATGTCCATCATCATCATGGATGCTCACAATTTTGTGTTCCCACGACACTGTTACAATGTTACCACTTGGTGTTACTGCAACACCTGTAGTACTTGTATAAGGTGTTGTGATGATACATTTGTGATTAGCATCCTTGTCAATGATTTGTAATCGTATGTTTGCAGCATCAGCGACCAGTATATCACCGTTCCCTGCAACCGTGACCCCTACTGGTGAGTTGAACTCTTTTGGACCAGTGCCTGTTTTGCCTACTTTCCATACTGGTCTATCTGCATCTACAACATCTATCGTATATGGGTTACCTTCAGCCGGGATACCATACAGATATACCTTCATACAATGTGGTCCTTCCTTTTTTGGTCGATACGTCACTTCATATTTACCATCTTCTTTGTCATTTATCTTTACATTTATAAATTGTCCTGTTGGATCACTAACCGTGACTTTGACATGCATTTCTGGAATACCCAGTGGATTGCCTGTTTGATCCAGTGGTAGCACGATTGTTGTACAGTCTGCATCCTTTCCAGTATTATATGTTGACACTCTACACGTGCATTTACCATCTTGAACATGGAAAATATCTACATTATATGGATTTCCTTCTGCTTCGTTGTTGTAAATATGAACAGTTATATGATGTCTCCCTTCTGTTTTCGGTTTGAATGTCACAATAAGTCTCCCATCAAGTTGATCATTTACGACAAAATCAACATCTTCCTGATCTGAATCACGAATTCGAACTTTGATAGGTATACCAGAAATACCCAATGGAGTACCATTCTTGTGTAGTGGAGTGATGGTGGTTTTACATTCCTTGTTGATTCCTCCATTATGTGTTGACACTTTACACCTTACTTTGCCCGAAGCATTCCATAGTGTGCTGACGTCTATAACATCAATAGTAAATGGGCTTCCACTTGCTACAATTTCAAAAATGTGTACAATCATCGTATGTTGCCCAGGTTTAACTGGTCTATAGCTAGCCAAGTAACTACCATCACGGTTTTCCTCTACTTTTACATCAATAGGCTGGCCATCAGCATCTCGAACTATAGCCTCTACCGGAACTCCTGGTACAACATTTCCTTTCTTGTCAAGTGGAAAAATGGTTGTTTTGTATTCGGCATTCAACCCAGCATTGTAGGTGGAAAATTTACACATCATTTTCCCTTCATCGTTTTTCAGTCTTTCTGTGTCAATCACATCTATTATGAAAGGAGTTCCTGCAGCGTCAATCTCAAATATATGGATATTCATCTTATGCTGGCCTTCCTGTATTGGTGTATAGCTTGCTGTGTATGTACCATCACTATTGTCAGTAACATCGCAATCTATATGTTCACTGTTTGGATTTTGGACGGACACAAAGACTGGTATTCCAGCCAATCTTAGTGGGTTCTCCATCTTATCTAGAGGAGTGATGGTAGATTTATATTCTGTCCCTTTGCCAGCATTGTATGTTGACACTCTACACATAGTTTTATCATTCTCATTAACTAGTTGTGCAACTTCTATGACATCTATAATGTATGGGGTTTGTTCCATTGGAACACCATATACGTAAACAGTCATACGATGTTTGCCAGCCTTAGTTGGAAGATATCCAACTATGGATGTTCCATCCCCAACATCTTCTAGGTGATATGTTAACAGTTGTCCATCCGGGTCATGAATAGTGACATCAATCATCATTCCAGGCACACCAAGTGGTTTTCCATCCTTATCCAGTGGAACAATGGTAGATCTGTACTTTGCACCTAGTCCAGCATTGTGTGTCGTTAATTGACATGACATCTTACCATTATCATTCAGATGGCCTAAAATATCTTTCACTTCAATGTAGTATGGGTTGTTTGCCAATGGACTATGGTAGATAAACACGGTCATTTCATGTCTGCCTTGTGTGATAGGTCTGTAAGTTACTTCATAGCTACCATCACCTCTGTCTTGGATCTTTGTGTTTATCTCGTTATCATCTGAATCTTTGATTGACACTTGAAGGGGTAGGACTGACACACTAAGTGGACTTCCATCCATATCTGTAGGTGTGATGATTGACTTGCATACAACATCCTTTGTTGCAGTGAATGACCCAATTGTACACGTCAACTTCTTTGCAGGGCCAACAAATGCTGAATTCTTTGTTGATATATCTGGTAGTGTGGAAGGATGAAAGAAGTGTGGATACTCTGCAGTCAAATCTTTGTGTTCTTTGAAGTCCTGTGAGGAAACTCTATCAAGTTGTCTATAGATGCTTGCCTTGGTAGTCAGCAAGTCAAAATCACCACTATGTTGTACAATATTTTCACTAAATCTGCAAGCTCCATCTGTTCCTGCTAGCTGTATCAGGATATCTTCTTTTTCCACAAGTAAAGATGCCTTCAGAACATCTTCCCTGTCTTGTATTATTGACAACGTTTCCTTCTCACGCTTTTGAAGTACTTCAATCCAATTTCGAAAGAACGATTTGACTCTGGTCTCTTGTTCTTGACTATTCTGTACAACATTGGTGTTTTCTTTGTTGATTTCGATAAGTGTGTCTCGTAGATTTTCGCGCTTCTCTGCTGCAGATTTTATCTTTCCCGTGATAATATCTTTGTATTTCTCCCTGGCCTTTCCTATTTCCATCACCATATGTCCTTCACTTCTTGGATGGGTTACAAAAGCACACTGTAGACACAGTGGTACTTGGCATTCATCGCTGTCGCAGTACAAAGTAATTTCACGGTTTTCATGGTTTCTCTTACTGCAGTACTGTTTAGGACGGATGAATGATTCTATAGTTTCCCATGGATATGACTTTAGATCGGAAAGCGTAAATACGTCATGAGCACCAAGAGCAAATGTATGCCTGTGTGCATCATGGCAGAATTGACACAAAAATGCAACACAATCTAAACAGAATGACACTGATATGTCACCCTTTTCACCATGACAACTCTGACACGAGATGTCTTGGCCCTTTTGCAGGTTTTGCTGCTTCTCATAGTAATCTTTCTGATTCAAAATGGTGGCATTGGTTTGGAAACCTATGACACCTTTTTGTGGTGTTGTCGTAGACTGTGAACATATTTGACACTTAATCACTTCATCCTTGCCAATCTGTTCAATCAAACAGGGTTGACAGAACACGTGGAGACAAGGAAGATATTTTGGTATCCGGGTACTTTCATCGTATTCGTTGCTACAGAGCCTACAGGTCAACACACTGGGATCGAAAGTAAACTTCTTTGAGGGGTCAGCTGTTGCCATGTTTGACTTAGGTATTCACTGAAAAAAAAGCAGCAGAAAATTTAATCAACTGGTTGTAAAAAACACATTGCAGCTTTTTGTGTGCCAAATTGTTTAATAAGTGAGTGCTATGAACTTTTTACGTAAAGGTTAACATGTAAATTAGTGCTACGTTTACAACTCAAATGGATATTAAAAGTGTGTTGCTTACTTGGTTTAAAACAATAGTACCGTAAACTTCTTCAACTAAATTCGAGAAACCCGAATGTTTTGATCCTGGTATTACCATTGAAAGGGAAAGCCACTGCAGGAAAAAATACATATTCTCGTATCAAATAACCAATCTTACCACCAGCTGAGAATTTATTGATTTGATAGGAAATGAAATGAAATGAAATGAAACGAAATGAAACTATGTATGTGTCTGTCTGTCTGTCTGTCTGTCTGTCTGTCTGTCTGTCTGTCTGTCTGTCTGTCTGTCTTGGTCTGTCTGTCTGTCTGTCTGTCTGTCTGCCTGTCTGTCCGTCTGTCTGTCTGTCTGTCTGTCTGTCTGTGTCTGTCTGTCTAGTGTATGTATAATAAATGGCCGTATGTTTGTGTCTGTGTATTTTATAGTGTCAGCTTACCTGATGCAGAGGCCAACTGCTCCTGTACAGTCCATCTACCCTGAAATGACTCGAGACTTATGGTGAGATACACAACAAATGCCCTGTTTCAAGGTATTTGGATAACTCTCTATTAGTGCAATTGGTTCAGCAACGTACAACGTCTGGCAAACCAAATATTCTGTGACATGAAGAAATAAGTGAATACATTAACCATAATACACTAGTAGCACTCTGATAGACATTGCATATCAAGTTGATGGGATTAGATCTTGACTTGTGATTCCTCGATATACATTGTTTAAGTACAATACGTGTCCACATATCGATTAGTTTCTGTATACATAAATTACGCTGACACCAATAACTGTCACAGCTTCTCATCAGTGATGAATTATCACATTCATTATTTATTTATTCACAGACCCCCTCCCCCCCAACAAACATAGCCCATCAACACGCTATTAACGGGAAATAAATTAGACCATAAAATATACAATGCAATGAAAATAATAAATACAATAAAAAACTTAGACAATACACATATGAATAATTACAAAAACACTGAAATGTACAAAGACAAACAAAATTACGGACGCACCCTGCATAAGTAGTTAATCAACTTAATTTTTAAAACTGTTACAGACAAAACAGTAGATGCCATAAAAGACCTTATAGAGTGTGATAAAAAAAGCAAACCTACTTAGTCAACACAGTGGCTAGGGAATTCAACAACTTCTTTCAATAACACACATTTGACACATTTTTTACTTTACAATATATTGAGTTACAAGCAGCTCAATAATTGCAAAAGACATACATATGTAATTATATGTATCTTATTGTATGTACAATTACAAGCTTTTTTGTATTGAGCCACAAAGACAGATTCAGTCTATGTTGTTTCATATTCATTTTCACTTTAGGAAGCCATGATAAATTTGTTTTATAAATTAAAAATCCAAAATAAATACCCAATCCTCATCCATACGTTTATCTGCATATCACTGATGAGATCATAGTTCTTCATCTACACATCCCCAAATGTATCCCCAACGAAATCTGATTAGTTAGTTTTGGAATAAAAGGTTTTTGACCAAAAGGACATATTTTAGACCTAAGGGATAGACCATTCGATATCCTGGTGGGGGGGGGGGGGCTTGGACGATTGGTGGAAAGTCATTATTTTTTTCCCACCTGCTTGCCTGAGAATTAATTTTTTTCTCCTTCGCCTATGCTGGCAACTTTTTTTCTTTGCTTCTTTGAGATATCCGGATTTTTTTTACGTCAATGTTGAACACCTACTTATGTTGCCACAATTTTCTGTTTGGTTTTCGCACAGGGTAATACAGAGAGTAAAAAGGTGCTGTTCAATCACACACAGATTATATTTAGTAAACTACATATTTCAATACATGTTTGATTTTCAATTAAATAAACATCGTTGACAGTTTTTTATGCCATGGTATGATGACACACTGATAATGCAAATCGGAAACTTGGTTGGTGAGCTCAAACATTCAGATAGACCGGTCAGTTTCTCCAGCCTGGGGGGGATGGGTGGGGGATGTCAGTATTTTTTTCCATTGGACCGACAAAAAGGCACTGACCCCCGTGAATAAAGTTTCATAGCATCTGACAGTAAGCTGTAGAGGGAAGAGCTTTGAGACTGGGATGTGTCCACCTCTTGTGTGAGTGTGTGTGTGAATGGGGTGGGGGTGGGGGTTCTAGGGGGTCTCCCCTAGAAGCCCTGGAAGATTTTTAATTCTTAAGGAAATGTTTAGGCTATTCACAGACACTTTCAGACAATAATTTACAAACTTTACAAGACAGCTCTAACATGTAAAAAGCAACTACATGAGCTTGAAACATTTGTTGAATAAAGTTTCATAGCATCTTGACAGTAAGAGGTGGAGGAAAGAACTTTGATTTGAGACTGCAACATGTCTACCTCTTATGGGGGGGGTCCTAGGGGGTCTCCCCTAGAAGCTTTTGAAGTTTTTTACCAATTGTGGTGAATCTTATTGTTGGTTAAAAGAATGGGTGGCCTCTGGGGTGATGGAGTCCAATTGGTCCCCCCGGCAGATATGCAGAGTTTTGTTTCTATTTAGGCAATATTGAGGTTATTCATAACCTCTGAGATATATATTGCCAAGCTTCGAAAAGCTAAAGTAAATATAACTTCTTAAATACGTTTTCCATGTTATAAAAGTGAGCCTGTAACATAGGTATAGGGGCATTGATATTGCATGTATAGTAAAATTACTGATGTGTTAGAGCACTTTAGGAGGTCATACCTAGTGTACAATAGAAACTTGAATTTGAGTTGTGGTGTCGATACTTGTAGTGTTCGAAATAGGAAGTATATTCATCCCTTCTGACAAATTCATACTGAAGAGACTAGAACAATTTAGATTAAGTTCTTTTATAAACTATCTAATACTAGCATGAAGTTTACTATAACAAAACTTTCAAGTTCACTTTTGCCCCAAAGTGCAAGATAAGTGAAGCACTGATTGTGAAACAGCCAAACACTTACATGGCATGTTCTGTAACTAGTGTGGTAGCTAGGTAATACATGTATTATATGTATAATTTTATGTATATTTATGTTTGAACCCTAATTACATGAAGTAAAATTTAAACGATTCATGAAAGAAACAGAGACAAGAACAAATATATATATGTACCACAGGCTAATGAAACTGACGGGTCCCTGACATGTGTTTGAAAATGTTTGTCATGATTTGACAAGTGTCCTGGTTGGAGAGGTACGAGCAGGTTGAACAGTATACTCGAAACTGTGCATCATTTCCCTGCCAAGACATTTTTTCTAGCAGCAGTGGTCCATCTTTTTTTTCCATCACCCACTCATATCCGGATTTTTTTTTCAAGCAACTCTATTTGGCATCTCCCCCCCCCCGAAATCTTCCAAGCCCCCCCCCCCCAGGATATCAAATGGTCCACCCCTAAATTTCATATTACTGATGTGACCATAATGTCATGAACAATTCTTCATTAACACACCATTAAAAACGTTCCCACCAATTTTCAGACCAATCTGCACAGTAGTCTTTTTAATTTAAGAGTTTTGACCAAAAGTGACATTTTGTACCCAAACCACTCACCTGTGATTTTACTTTTTAAATGTCACATCTAAACATCAAAAGTAATGTCCCCACTAAACACAAGACAATCGGTCCGGCACACACACACACACATATATATATATATATATAACTCGGTGAGTACCAATCTGATAAGACAGTGCTCTATACCGCAGTGGCAGAGCGCAATAGTTTATAACTGTATATATATATATATAAACACAGACCCAAGGATAGACACCGCAGCGTCCCTATAACACTACTGAACCTAATCACTTCATTTGTGCTAATCACCGGTCATTAAAATATTGAAATTTTCAAACCGAATACTCCCCACCCTCGTTCTGGTCCTTATTATGACAGTTACCAAGGCAGCTGTAGTGACTGACTAGAAAAACATGGTGATTTAAAGATTCGTCCCATGTACTAGTTTACAAAAGGGTCAGTCTGAAACATTGATTTCCAGTTAATATTTAATGTATTGTTTGTTAGAGCTCTTGCCTTGCCCTCTGCCCTCCGAATTACTAAGTGCGTCACTGTTCAATAGTTATTTTATTATCTAATGAAACATCTTCCGAAAAGAGTTATTTGTTGAATACTTGAATTACGTCTGGTCATTGACAAGTTCTTCAAAAATGGCCATCACGGCAGGTTACTGAAAAACTGCCAATGTCTTTCAAAATGGCGGCTGTACCACTAAATGTTTATGTTATCGGGACGATTTACACATACAACGTTCAAACATATCGTAAAGATACTTTTTTCAAATATTATAAAACTTTAAACATTTCATCGCCTTCACTTCTTCCTGACATCAATACAAAACTCAACAGTTTACATGATTTTATTTGGATTGAACAGTGTTTCGAGCAATTGCTGAATAAGCAAAGTTACCTTTAGTTTGAATTAAGGGAGCCTTCACTAATTACAAGTGGGGAGATCCGGGAATAGGGAGTGTGTCAGGAATTTATTTATAAATTGGTTCCCGGGGACCACAGGCCACAATTAAAAACATGAAATAAGGGGATACCGGATGGTAACATTTTACTGTGACAGTTTGTATTATTTTGGGATTTTGGTATCCCACAGCTGCCACCAGTTTCACATCCTACTACTGCAACATCCGAGCACTGCCAACATTGTAATGTAGTATCAGAACATATCAGTCAAATCTCTGCTGATTATCATGGAATGAATCAGTGGCTAATTTTGACGTGAACATATGGCATGGTCTCACAAGAGAGACTGCGCAGGATGTGGCAAGACATTGAGGACAATATCGTGGAGTGAGCATGTTGACCTAGGTCCATGCTTCATGCTCTGTTTTGTCTTTGGGGTCTAATAACCAATGCAATTGTGTCTCAGCCTGGGGTCCCTTTTCATTACTTTGACAGCATTTCAACTTGACCCATGGTTTGGGAACTTTAATTGAACATGGGGATGGTAACGTTTTAGAGAAAAGTAATTATTCAGAGAAGACCATTATTTAGAAAGTATTGACTGGGAAAGGGGAAACTTATACCTGACAGGCCACGCTTGATTTTCCCTGGCCCTCCACTTGTAATTACTGAAGGCTCCCTAATGCTATCACCATGGTAAAGTAAAGTAAAGTAAAGTTCAAGAATACTAAAACTGACATCGTTCATAACTCCTACTATTATTTGGTATTGAAATGTAAATGAATTCATTGACATTGTCTGTGTCACCATATATCACATATTACACCATGTATATATAGTCTTTAGTATGATCATACGAAGGCTCTCTGGCCTATACGTACTAGTAGTAGAAGCCTAATCGTTGACAGTCACTGCACTGCATCTTGATATGTGAAAACTTTGTGTGAAATTTAAAGATACTTTCTCCTCTTGACAGCCTACAAATCCTATAAACGTCCAAAACTGGATAAAGGATTGTTCAATGTCACCGTTGTTTAGGTGTTCAATTCAAGTTTATGATCAATGTGGGTGAATATGTAAATCCACTTCCTTGTCGACTGTTATGTTTCATCATACAATTGCAGCACTAGAAATTCTGAAGGTGTAGTCGCAGTGTACATTTTTACTCTTTCAGAATGAAAACTGAGTTTATGTGCACCTACCTGCTACCCACAAATAGCGAAATTCTATTAAAAGATTTGATGATTGATAAATATTCACTTACTATCAAATATTCCTTTTCACCGTGACATTCCACCATGTACGCAACTCTTGTGTGATCTACATTTGGTCACACTAAAACTGTGTCTCCCAATACACGTAACATATACACCATATCGAATTTCGAAAATCACATGACTGTCTCAAATCATGTTTCTTATCATACCTTGTCACAAAAGAGAATAAATGGTCACGAAAAGTCAAAGGTCAAACTGTACTTTGGAAACCATAGAATGTGTGTAAACTTCTTGTCCCATTGTGCCGTCAACTTTGACCTATGTACTCTGGCAAACCTCAACACAATAATCATACCACAATTTACGTAGAAGGCATCACAGTAGACGAAAATTTCGAATTCATTTCACTCTCTATTGAGTTGTGGGGATTATCAAGAAGAAATATAATAACAAATAGGTTTGTGCAAAGTAAATACAGTTATGTATCATTACAAGCATGTCAGCTGTAAATATAATTCCATTTTAGTATAAGGAGTTTCAGTATTGAAATTCGTCATTTATTATAACATTGAGGAATATTTTTCGCAATAATAGAAATTGAAGGGCACCAACTTCCCAATGTTTCCTTCATGTTATTGTCAGTAGAGTTGCCTCTAGAATAGCCAGTACAGTTACATACTGACCAAAAGAATATAGAATTCTCTCATAAATGCGCCTAAGGCCTAAAATATAATTGTTTAGTTCCAGTTACCAGACCCCACCCCCTAGTTTTTCACTGGAGACCCTAAACCTTTATTTTGCTATTTCGAGAAAAAAAAATTGCAAAAATTGGGATGTCTCACGAGAAATAGTGGATGCGGAAACTGACATTAACTTTAAAAAAAGACAATATAAAACTATTCTTCCAATCTGTAATGGCTGTACATCTGATAGGAAATAAATAACACAGATACCATTTGGAAAACAATGGAACCACTAAACTAGACACTCACACATGAAAAAATATATACTAAAATAAAATAAACAATCTCCCTACCCCACCTAGTCTAAAATTGAGCGTAATCGAAACCACATAATTTTTTATTAGGCCTAAACGTCCTGCAACCCCAACACATGGGTGGTCTGGGACGCCCTCAGCGGGCGAACATACCTCTTGCGTTCAAATGGCGTTTAGCACATCCCAATGTCCGCAAGTCATTGCAGAAAATGCATTGTTTGACGACAGTTATTCACATACATTTTTCATTCATTATTTTGTGCTAACAAAGAATTATGTATCTTTAAGCATTTCTTGTTATATCTTTACTTCCAACTATAGTTTTAAAGAACTATTTCAATCCCTGTTCTATACATCTGAAAGGCTGCTCGTCTTAAAGTTTGTTGTATATTCAATCGGATAGATAGATAGTGTATACCAACACTTAGTTTCCTGTACCTAATGAACAGTGATACTTTGATGGGATAAATAACTCAACCCTATCCTTAATTAGCACAGAACAATAATATCTATATGAATGCAAAACATTGCACTTGCTTACAACCACCTCATGCCTCCATCCTTTAAACCTGTACTAGCTGCAACATCAAATAACCAAAGATATATTCAATAAAAAGTATTTTAAAAAGATATTGTTTTAGCTTTAATAGTGGTCAATATAATCCATAGATAGTATAGAGGCAAGAGTAAATCTTGAGCAAACGCTCGTTTTGAATCTATCACCATATTAAAATTGTACTAGTTGTAATTGGATTATTTATTTTGATCAGACAACCACAATATATTCACTGAAGTGTTAACAATAAAAATAACAGCCAGACATTGTACATGTTGATCAAGGGTCGATATTATTTATAAGGGTGAGGTTTTTTTGTTTTTTTGTTTCTCATCTCCAATGGAAAAGTCAGGTGGGGCGGGCGGGCGAAATAAAAAAAAAAGGGGGCAAGAAAAAAAATCTGTATTTTTTCAGTTCTATTCTCTCTCCTTCCTGTCCTGTCAGTCTCTATACAACTTCTTTTCTCTTCTCTTTATTGAATTCCTTGTTACAAGTCTCTTTCCTTCATTTTAGCAAGGTTGACAAGTCCTTAGAACAACTTTGTAAGAAGATGATTGAATACTTATCATCCTGATGGGTGTATATCTGTAGCCATGAACTATTGTATGATTTTATCAGGAGTACTAATACATTCGTCCTATTAATCAAAGTGGCATTGACATCGCTAACAATTTTTTCAAGTTATCCAATTTGAACTTCAGTGTGTAACTTTTTGAAACACTTACGTGAATTTTCATTTATATAAATCATTACTTCTATGAAACATTTTTCTTCAGTGTGAACTTGTCAAAATGATCCACCAGATAGAACTCAGAACTCCTTTGGGATTTACTGTTTAAAAGTAATTAAAAGTAATAATGTAAACCTCGGAATTATGCATGTCATGGGTCATGAAACGCTATGGAGTCGATCATTTCCCCGATGATACAACTGATTTAAAGCTAAAAACTGGTCAAGAAATTAGGAATGCAGTATGACTTTTACCAATTTTAAGCATAATTTTGAAAATGATGGGAATATTCTGAGCTATTATTACATTGCACCTAAATGTACTGCGCAACAGTATTAATTTCGAGCCCTGTCCCTCATCAAACCTCAACGGCCTTAGACACATGCTGCTCTGATGTAACAAAGGGGGTGGGGGTGGGGGGTAGACGGCAGTGTTCTGCCAAGGTTTCCAAGTGGGGACAAAGGCCCCTTGGTTGCAAAAAGTGATGCCATTTGACAGGGAGTGGGGTCAATTATTATTGTTTATGAAATATTCATATAAATTATCTCAGACCACTATAGAGATACTGTGGTCTGAGATATTCCATTACGTATAGACCATTACCTAACTACATTAAAAAATTCCATTCATAATAACAGTTCCCAGTAAGCTATTTTTGAAAATTGTGTACTACACATTACACCTTATAAAAAGAAGGCAATTAAGATTATGGAATTTTAAGTCATTTCTACAGAGTATATTATATATTGTTTAGAAAGATTGGACAGCCAGGTAGTCACAATTTTTAATCTGAATATCAATGAATAGCAGTGCTCAAATTCATAATTCCCTTTTTTCAGACAAGGACAAAGAACAACTTCAAAATAAGTCACAGTGAACATATGATTGAATAAATACTTTGAGAAATCCTAAACTTGTAACCACTTGTTTCATTTTTAAAATTGTTAGTACACTGCTGTGTTTATCATTCCCTCTTCAAAGTCATGATATTTTGAAGAAAAAAAATCCCTGACTTTAAGAAGTACCAAATGTGAACGAAAAACTTACAAATAATAATCAAACAGACTTTAAAATAATTTATTTTTTATTAATTAACCGTTACTGGCTGTGTATCATGATTTGGTCCTGCTATATCAAATGACAACATAGTTACAAAATTACATACCGTAAACTTGATACGGAAAGCTGACATTAGGTGTCCTTGAAACTCAGAACTTGAATCTTTAACTAAAACTATCAACAACGTCAAAGTTGGGATGCTCTGTAAATACCACATTATTTTTTTCTGATTTGCACAACAAGTTCGTTCTTCATGTCTGACCGGCGCACATGCATCGGCCGTCTATAGTGGCCATGCCAGTGATTACGCATTGATTCAGTGCCCAACATTCACATGTGTCACTGTCAACATCATGCAACAAGATCCCCTAACACAGCTTTTTCTGAATCAAAATACACATGTACTCATTTAATTTAACCCATCAACAAATGGAAATCACAACCTGTCCCATAAATTTGGTTTACTCAGGCTTCTGAGCATGCGCAGTGGCAGATAGATGTTCCGCGTTCCAGTAGCAAGTTCAGTGTTTCGCATGCACAACGAGTGTGAAGCTACCATCATATTCATATTCATCTTCACTTTCAAAAGTTGACCTCTACGATCAATGTGAATATGATGATAGCTTACACATTCATCATCAGATTCGAAGTACTTCCGAATGGGTACGAACATGCGTATGGCAAATCACAAATCCTTCATTGGCAGGTTGAAATCACGTGATTGTAATTACTTTTCACTTGATTTGCCTGGATTTGTATGCTCTCTTGTTATTTTTGCCAGAGTATCCAATTTGCACCATGAATTATTGTTGTCATGGACCATTATTTTCACAATCGATTGCGTTGACCGATCCCGATCAAGGGAACTACACACATTGTGATAATTGTGGTCTTGACAACACTATTTTGTGTAAATTTCACCAGTGTAAGTGTTAAGTAGGGTTTCAAAGATAGCAACACTGCGGGAAATCAGAACACACCCAGCCAGGCCGTATTTTATTACATTACTCATACAGGTTTTTTGTACACCCAAATATTGATATTTCATTTTCAAAGATATGGGAAAGGCATACTAAACATCCAAATTAGTTTTTTATATGACAACAATAATTCATGGTGCAAATTGGATACTCTGGCAAAAGTAAGAAGAAAGCATGCAAATCCACGCTAATCAAGTGAAAAGTAACTACAATCACGTGATTTCAACCTGCCAATGAAGGATTTGCGATTTGCCGAACGCTTGTTTGTACCCATTCGGAAGACTTCGAATCTGATGATGAACGTGTGAAGCTATCATCATATTCACATTCAGAGTAGAGGTCAACTTTGAAAGTGAATATGAATATGATGGTAGCTTCACACTCGTCATGCACACGTCAGTGAGTAGGTCAGAGGTCACGACAGTGACGATAGACAAAACATGTGACGAGAGACGAGAGACGTCCATTTCGACGTCTCATCTACTCCCTCTAATGTTTCAATTTGTAGATAAAGTTTATCAAAGTTGATCTTTTTGTGGCATTTTTTTTATGTTAACAATAGAACTGCGCGTTGTCACTGTATCTTATATGATGTCAACAAAACTTTCCCTTACGCAGTCAGTATACTTCTTGTGGGATTGACGTCGAGTCAGAGCATGGCCTGGTCCTGCTAGCTGCCGTGGACTTAGATAATTTTGATGTCTGCCGTAAAATGAATGCGTCAAAGCGACGCAAGGTGGGAAAATTATTGCGTCATTTGTAATTTTAGGGGGCCAATGTCGCAAGGTCGTGGCCTCGGCAGAACTGGTCTAAGACGCCATGAGGAACCTTACAATTTTGCTGTGCTCAGGGGTCGGTCGGAAATAAAAAAACTTTTTTTTTTCTGATGTCGGAGCTGCAAATCAGGGTCGGTCGGGAGATGAGAAACAGAAAAATAAAAAGGGCCGCCCTAAGTCTTACTAAATAAGGTTGAAATCCGGATCACCGCTGAGGGCGCTGATGTTTGGTTGCGGATCCCAAAATCAATTTGATTTGTAAATAGCTATAAAACATACGTTTACCAACATGTGATACAATACTGTTCACGGTGTACAATATTACTGAATTACTGTACCTAACGAAGTTACTGTACCTAAACAGAGGACCACAAATGTCAAAATACATTTCCATCTATTGGTGGTGGGGGGGGGGGGGGGGGGGTTCTCGCAAGTTATGGTACATGTATAAAAGGGACATTTCTTTTAAACGATGAGGTGGCTCGTCATAAGGCTAGAAAGGGTGGCTGCAAACAACAATGAATTACCTCAAATAATTCTTAAAAATAATTCTTGCATTAACCCCCTCCCCCCCCCCCCCCACCCCGCCTCAAGCCATAGATTCTGCTCGTCCATAAATTACATTATATTATTAATCTTATTTCGTAATTCAAGGCATTCACAAACTTTAAATTTTCTGTTTTTAAAAGACATTCACAGTTTACATAATATTGGAGGAGGTGGACAATGTTTAGGTATATTGTAATTATCAAAATGAAAAATAATTCACATGATAAAAAATAAAGCAAAGTCTGGACAGTACAAACTAAATTCAATGTGAAATATTGTGAATGATTTATATGCCTTTTTTAAATTGTGGCGTTTATTTGTACTATTATAGTTCTAATGTTAGGGACCGGTCAGTTTCTCCAGCCTGGGGGGGGGGGGTCGGTGGATTCTTAAATCGGGCTGACAAAAAGTCACTGACCCCCCCCCCCCCATCTGTAAAACCAAAAACAGGCTGACCCCCACCCCCATCACTTAATTCTAAAACATGATGACCCCCCCCCCCCCATATATAATATTCGCATGACAGGTATTTTTTGATAGTGCCTCAGTGTGGACTGCTTGACTGTCTTGCATCTACTTTATAAGATCCCAGGTTAGCACTATCATATTTATAATTATTGACTACACAGGGTAAATATATTCGAAAAGGAGTTTTAATAGCATCTTGGCTGTGAAAGGTAGGAAAGCTTGAGAAGGGAATATGTACATCTGTTATGGGGGTTCTAGGGGGTCTCCCCCTAGAAGCCCAGGAGGTTTTTAACTCTGAAAAGTCAATTTTGAGACTATTCAGACATTTTCAGAAAATAATTTCCAAGCTTTACAAGACAGCACCAACATGTAAAAAGCAACTACATAGGGTTGAAATACTTTTGAAATATACTTTGATAGCATCTCGACAGTAAGAGGGGAAGAGCTTGAGACTGGGATATGTCCACCTCATGTGGGGGGGGGGTCTGAGGGGGGTCTCCCTCTAGAAACCCTGGAGGATTTTTACTCTTAACTTAAAGCCAATATTTAGGCTATTCAGACCCTTTCAAGCAATAACTTAATCCATGCTTTACAAGACAGCAAGTATTAGAAACTATTCTTTATAACTTACACTAAGGGTTGAAATATGTTCTTAAAAAGTTTAAAAGGCATCATTATTTACATGTAGTAAAGGTCAGCACATCTATAATGGTAGTATCATTTGGTAGGGGAGATTTGGAGTTTAAGGCAATTTTAGACTATCTTGGCAAACGTTTCAGATCTTGAAAAGACAATATCATATCAAATTAGAATGGGGTGAAAATATTTAAGAAAAGTTTAATACCATTATGACAGTAAAAAGGTTGTTGGTGCATCTGATTGTTGGTTGAATGTATGAGTGACCTCTGGGGGTGAGGGGGTCCTTGGGGTTTTCCCCCTGGCAGATCTGGAGTTTTTTGCTTGGGATACTAAGGCAATGTTCAGGTTATTCATAACCTTTGAGGTAATATTTCCAAGCTTCGAAAAGCTAACGTAAAACGTTTTTAAATGAGTTTCTCATATCACATAAAATGGACACGTAACATTAGTATATAGGGGCATTAATATTGCATGTATAATAAAGTCACCGGTATGTTAGAGAACTTTAGGTGGTCATACCTAGTGTATAATAGTAACTGGAATCTGATGAGATGTGGTGATTTGTAGTGTCAATAGCATGGCGAGTAGAACAATTTATATTTAACTTCATTTATAAACTATCTATGAAAATTGCCATTACGAAACCTTCAAGTTCACTTTTGCCCCAAACTGCAATATAAGCGAAGCATTGATTGTGAAACAGCCAAGCATTTACATGACATGTTCTGTAACGAGTGTGGTAGGTAGGTAATACCGGTACATGCATATGAATATGTACATGTATAGTTAGGTTTGAACTAATAAGTAATGTTAAAGAATTCATGTAAGAAACAGGGACAAGAACAAATATTGACATGTACCACATTTCAGACAAGGCTATATGCCATTGTAGAAAGGATTTTTTTCTTCCATCACAATCTAAAACACAATGACCCCCCCCCCTATCCACAATTTTCAAAACAGCATGACCCCCCCCCCCCTACTGCCAATTTCAAAAACAGAGTGACCCCCCTACCAATCCACCCCCCCCCGGCCGAAGAAACTGGCCGGTCCCTTACATTGATTGGTAGCAACGTCGTAAACCACATACCTCCCTATTACAAACTGTGTCTTTGTGCATGTGTGTGTGTGTGTGTGTGTGTGTGTGCCATGAGTGAAACAACAAGGCAACTTCATTTCTCCTTGACAGGCAATGATTGACAAGCCCTTTAAAGACCGTGGTTTATTGGTACTTTATTTCTAATGTTACAGTGATTGATATCTGAATTCATAGTAACAGTTATTCCAAAGTGCTTACTAGGAATGATACTTTTTATTAACATATGTACAAATGGATATGAGGATCATTTACCCTTTGATGAGGAGGTGGTATGTAATTGTTGAAGTCATTTGGTAGTCGCATCTTTATTTTTGGATACTACATCCCATTTAATTTTCTGCACGAGTCTCGAGATGTCACAGTTTGTAATGATACTTCTTTTCGAATTATCCCCATAAAAGTTCTTTTGGAAATGCTTTACTACTAGCTCAGTGTCACAATTATCTTGATTATTGATACATTCTTTTTTCTGTGGTAACATACAACTCGTCTATATATTGATTGGTCCTCTATTCTATGTTGCCATGCAATTTATAATTTATTATCAATTATAAATTGTTTATCTACGAGGATAGGGGTGGACTACCCTTCCCCTTCATACTTCAAGTCCGAAGATTATTCTTTTCCCCGTCACAGTTCTTGAGTATGTCTAACTATCAGTTCTGTTTGTCGAAATATTGCGGACGTCAGCGATTGTGGTTGGAGATAGTTTTCTCTTTGGTTTTCACATCGTCTTGAGGTACTCATAACCGTCAACATTCGACTCGTTTCATCTTTTAACTTCAACGTTGCTAACTTCTATATGTTTGACAAATGAGGTATTCGGGTGATCTTGCACATTTTGTTTTCTGCTGTGATCAATGAACCTTTCCTTTCCACAACTTTGCTCTGCAACGTTTCGTACGGGTTTGATTCAAACAGTGTTTCTAGTTTTCCTTATCTTTATGTTTAACAACTTTGATCACAGGCTTTTAATTGTAGCGTAACTGTGCTTGTTGGCATATTTCTTCATGTTAGCTTTTGTCATTTCATCCTTTTCTTTTATGGTCGATTGTGTTGTTGCCATGCCAAAGTATGTTCAACTTGGTAGTTTGATGTGTTCAGCTGTCGGTGAATAATTTCTATGGCTGGTGGTAGGTCAATCGTACAGTGTGGTGTAGATCTGTAGTTTCTTAGATATGTGTACAGTTCTTGTTTTCATGGTTTTCTGTCAGGATGATCGAATGGCTTTCTCGAGTGTGCGCACGGATCTGTCGGCTTCGTTGCTCATTGGATTGGCGCTAGCATGGTGTTATCCTACGGTGCTTGAATCCCATTTATTCTGCAAATTATGGGGGAGGGTTCACTTTGAGTAACAGCAACACAGCAAAAAAACTAGCCACCAAATAAACAGATAATAATAGCAGCTCCCTAACTAAAAACTTGCCAAACTAAACGTATACTAAACGTAGCTTTGATCTCGTAGTCAGATGACCATCTTCTTCTTTCATGAAGAAAGTTCATCGTGCAAAGATCTGTGAAGGGAGTTGTTGCATGACTAATAGTCGAAGTTGAAGTGGTCGCTGTTGGTCGACCCTCAACTCACACAATCTATGATCATTATCTACTGGTCAAAATCACCAGCATCACAACACGGAAATCAGTGAATTGTAAGGTACAGTTTCACTACTTGCTATTAATTTACAATACAGCAACTGTAAGCTACTCGGCGCGAATACAACACAGAATGTCAAACGTAATGGACAACATATTGATCTAGGCGGTGTCGTTCAGTATGTGAATATCATTTTAGTAAATAATTATTCTTCAATATCACCACACTTTATTAGTTCGTCAACTGCCACCAAAGTGAGAATGTCAATGACTTGATGACAAACTGTTTTTGGATTTAGCCTCAGTATGCAGTAACTTAATGTTGTTAATATTTATATTTCTTGATGCAGTTGTTACCAAAGTCTGCGACGATGACATGTCCATCATCTGCCACAGCCAATCCATGTGGTCTGTTCGATTTATCACGTTGACTTTCAATGGATCGGAGTAATGCACCATCATAGGTCAGAACCAGTATTCTGTGTGGGTCGGCAGTTCTTTCATCAGCTACTAGAATGTGATTTTCACGGTCTACAGCTATACCATTGCAATGGTGTAACTTGTCTACATCTCCTAGGTTTCTTATCTTCCTTACCATCTCTCCAATCTCTCTGTAGATCACTATCTGACCTACCGTATCACTGACAAGAACGTCATCATTCTGACCAGCTGTTACAAAGTGTGGCTTACTCAGTTTACCCTCATGTTCCTCTCCACTACCAATCCTTCTGATGAATTCTCCATCCTGGTTGAAGACAAAGATACACTTTGCATCGGGATCAGCTACTAATATATGACCTCTTCTATTGACAGCAACACCATATGGCTTGACAAAGTCTTTGTGGGTGAATTCTTTTATCTGCTGCCCATCTTTATCAATTATGTGAACATACTTCTTATCCCATTCTACGAAAATCGTGTTTCCATTTGGAGTAACTGTGGCACCCGTTGCCCATTTAAAAGGTGTTGGAATTTCATTTTTGTAGAGGCCATTTTTGTCAAGTATTTTGAGTCGTTTATTTCCAATATCAGCAACCAGTATATCACCGTTCCCTGCAGCCGTGACCCCTACCGGTGAGTTGAACTCTTCAGGACCAGTACCTTTCTTTCCTACTTTCCATACTGGTCTACCAGTATCGACTACATCTATCATATATGGGTTACCTTCAGCTGGGATACCATATAGATATACCTTCATACAATGGAGTCCTTCTTTTGTTGGTCGATACGTCACTTCATATCTGTCATCTTCTTTGTCATTTATCTTTACATCTAGGTATTGTCCTGTTGGATCACTAATAGTGACATTCACTTGCATTCCTGGAATACTCAGTGGATTGCCTGTTTGATCCAGTGGTGTCACGATTGTTGTACAGTCTGCATCCTTTCCAGTATTATATGTTGACACTCTACATGTGCATTTATCATCTTGAACATGGAAAATGTCTACATTATATGGATTTCCTTCTGCTTCGTTGTTGTAAATATGGACAGTTATACGATGTCTCCCTTCTATTTTCGGTTTGAATGTCACAATAATTCTCCCATCAAGTTGATCGTTTACTACAAAGTGAACATCTTCCTGATCTGAATTACGAATTCGAACTTTGAAAGGTAAACCAGAAATACCCAATGGAGTACCCTTCTTGTTTAGTGGAGTGATGGTGGTTGTACATTCCTTGTTGATTCCTCCATTATGTGTTGATACTTTACACCTTACTTTGCCCTCAGCATCCAAAAGTGTGTTGACATCTATAACATCAATAGTAAATGGGCTTTCACTTGCTTCAATTTCAAAAATGTGTACCGTCATCGTATGTTGCCCTGGTTTAACTGGTCTATAGATAGCCAAGTAACTGCCATCACGGTTTTCCTCTACTTTTATATCAATAGGCTGACCATCAGTATCTCGAACTATAGCCTCTACCGGAACTCCTGGTACAACATTTCCTTTCTTGTCAAGTGGAAAAATGGTTGTTTTGTATTCAGCATTCAACCCAGCATTGTAGGTGGAAAATTTACACATCATTTTCCCTTCATCGTTTTTCAGTCTTGCTGTGTCAATCACATCTATTATGAAAGGAGTTCCTGCAGCGTCAATCTCAAATATTTGGATATTCATCTTATGCTGGCCTTCCTGTATTGGTGTATAGGTTGCTGTGTATGTACCATCACTATTGTCAGTAACATCGCAGTCTATATGTTCACTGTTTGGATTTTGGATGGACACAAAGACTGGTATTCCAGGCAATCCTAGTGGGTTCTCCATCTTATCTAGAGGAGTGATGGTAGATTTATATTCTGTCCCTTTGCCAGCATTGTATGTTGACACTCTACACATAGTTTTACCATTCTCATTAACAAGTTGTGCAACATCTACGACATCTATAATGTATGGGTTTTGTTCCATTGGAACACCGTGTACATAAACAGTCATACGATGTTTGCCAGCCTTAGTTGGAAGATATCCAACTATGGATGTTCCATCCCCAACATCTTCTAGGTGATATGTTACCAGTTGTCCATCCGGGTTATGAATAGTGACATCAATCATCATTCCAGGCACTCCAAGTGGTTTTCCATCCTTATCCAGTGGAACAATGGTAGATCTGTACTTTGCATCTAGTCCAGCATTGTGTGTTGTTAATTGACATAGCATCTTACCATTATCATTCAGATGGCCTAAAATATCTTTCACGTCGATGTAGTATGGATTGTTTGCCAATGGACTATGGTAGATAAACACGGTCATTTCATGTCTGCCTTGTGTGATAGGTCTGTAAGTTACTTCATAGCTACCATCACCTCTGTCTTGGATCTTTGTGTTTATCTCGTTATCATCTGAATCTTTGATTGACACTTGAAGGGGTAGGACTGACACACCAAGTGGACTACCATCTGTGTCTGTAGGTGTGATGATTGACTTGCATACAGCATCCTTTGTTGCAGTGAATGACTGAATTATACACGTCAACTTCTTTTCAGGGCCAACAAATACTGAATTCTTTGTTGATATATCTGGTAGTGTGGAAGGATGAAAGAAGTGTGGATACTCTGCAGTCAAATCTTTGTGTTCTTTGAAGTCCAGTGTGGAAACGCTATCAAGTTGTCGACAGATGCTTGCCTTGGTAGTCAGCAAGTCAAAATCACCACTATGTTGTACAATGTTTTCACCAAATCTGCAAGCTCCATCTGTTCCTGCTAGCTGTATCAAGATATCTTCTTTCTCCACAATTAAAGATGCCTTCAGAACATCTTCCCTGTCTTGTATAATTGACAACATTTCCTTCTCACGCCTTTGAAGTACTTTAATCCAATTTCGAAACAATGATTTGACCCTGGTTTCTTGTTCCCGACTATTCTGTACAATGTTGGTGGTTTCTATGTCAATTTCTGTGAGTGTATCTCGAAGATTTCCGCGCTTCTGTGCTGCAATGTTTATCTTTCCCTTGATAACCTCTTTGTATTTCTCCATGGCCTTTCCTATTTCCATCACCATATGTCCTTCACTTCTTGGATGGGTTACAAAAGCACACTGTAGACACAGTGGTACTTGGCATTCATCGCTGTCACAGTACAAAGTAATTTCACGGTTTTCATGGTTTCTCTTACTGCAGTACTGTTTAGGACGGATGAATGATTCTATAGTTTCCCATGGATATGACTTTAAATCAGAAAGCGTCAATACGTCATGTACACCAAGAGCAAGTGTATGTCTGTGTGCATCATGGCAGAATTGACACAAAAATGCAACACAATCTAAACAGAATGACACTGCTATGTCACCCTTTTTACCATGACAACTCTGACAGGAAATGTCTAGGCCCTTTTGCAGGTTTTGTTGCTTCTCGTAGTATTCTTTCTGATTCAAAATGGTGACACTGGTCTGGAAACCTATGGCACCTTTTTGTGGTGTTGTCGTACACTGTGAACATATTAGACACTTAATTACTTCATCCTTGGCAATCTGCTGAGTCAAACAGGGTTGACAGAACACGTGGAGACAAGAAAGATATTTTGGTATCCGGGTACTTTTATCGTATTGGTTGCTACAGAGCCTACAGGTCAACACACTGGGATCGAAAGTAAACTTCTTTGAGGGGTCAGCTGTTGCCATGCTTGACTTTGATATTCACTGAAACAAAATAAGGGAATATCTAATTAATTGGTTGTAATAAACATGTTGCAGTTAGTTGTACCAATTTTTTTTTTAAATGAGTAGGTGTATATTTACGTAAGGGATCCTTCAGTAATTACAAGGGAAGGGCATTGGAATAGGGGTCACTTTTTACAAGGTACTCGATGGAGAGCTGTATTTTAGAATGTATGTATGTATGTATGTATGTATGTATGTATGTATGTATGTATGTGTGTGTATGTATGTTTGTGTATGATGTATGTATGTATACATGTATGCATGTATGTATGCATGCATGTATGTATGTATGTATGTATGTATGTATGTATGTATGTGTATGTATGTATGTATGTGTATGTATGTGGCTCTCTAGAATTGTTTGTGTCTCTGTGTAATCTGGTGTCAGATTACCTTATGCAAATGCCAACTGCTCCTGTACAGACCACATACCCTGAAATGGTTCCAGACTTTATTGGTCAGATACACATCACTTTCCCAGTTCCAACATTTTCAAGTTGTTGGATGACTCACTATTACTGCAGTTGGGTTGGCGACGTGTCAACTAGTTAGACTAAGAGATTAAGAAATAAGTGAATACATTAACCTTAGTACATGGCACTCTGATATATATTGTATACCACGTTGACGTGATTACATCTTGACTTGAGGATTATATATATATGGGTGACACGTTATTTAAGCAAGTTACATGACTATATCAACTTAAGATCTCTTTAAATTCCACACATAAATTAGACTGACTATAATAACTGTCCCCAGCTTGTTATCAATGATAATTTATCATATTTATTTTTTATTTATTCACAGATCACCCACCAAACATAGTCCAATAACAGGTTATTGACAGGAAATAAATCAGGCCACAAAATATACAATGCAATGAAACTAATAAATATAATAAAGGACTTAGACAGTACACACTTCTATGTACAAGTCATACAAAATTACGTACACATCCTGCATAAGTAATTTTAAAATTGGTGCATGACAAGAAAGGTAGTCGTCATTAAAAGTCTCATAGAATGTGATAAAACAAGCAAGCCTGCTTAGTCAACACAGTGGCTAGGGAATTCAAAAACATCTTTCGAGTTGAACAATTTAGCGAGAACAAAAGGAATTAAATTTGGCAACTATGTCCGCAAAAAATGCTAAATATTCATGCACTTGTATGTAAAAACACAAATATCCAAATAGCGCCAATGGCGTTGTAACACAACTATACACATTTTTTAGAAATGTTTAGCTACATGCTGATCCATGCTAGGTGTAAGTGTACATTTTTTATTGATTCTACTGTCTTTTAATCCCAGTTGTTATCTTTGCTATATACGCGATATTTTGGCTATGGGCGTGGTCTTGGTGCTGGGCATATTTTCACATATTTCTTGAATGTTTATTAACGCAATATACGATCACTTGGCTGTTGCTATAGGTGTGGCATTGTTGCTAGGCATATAAGCATACATGTTTGTGTTTGTTCACTTGTCTATGACGCTCTGCTGTTATCTTTGCGATGTATCGCGTGCGTACACCATCATTTGGTTATTGGTATGGGATATTTGCATACATTTTTCAAAGTTTACTCTTTGCCCATCAGATGATATTATATCACCAAAATATAATGCTGTTTGGCAAAATATACTGCCATTTTGTTGTTGCTAAGCGCGTGGTCATAGTTGCTAGTGCCAATTGTGTCAAAGCAATTTAACAACATCTAGAGAATAACACGTCAAGGAACATCTCGCCAAATTTTAACCCCATCGACCAAGTACTTTTTAAGTTTACCAAATTCACATTTTACATCTAATTCGCATATCAATGATGGATTGTTACATGCTTAATGGTTCTTCAAATACAAATCCCCAAATGAATCCCCAGCAAAATCTGCTCATTGGCTTTGGAATTCAAGATTTTTTTGACCAAAAAGACACATTTTAGACCTAATTTGTACATTACTGATGGGATCATCGAGTCATGGGCAAATCTTAAATTACACATTCCTAAAATCATTCCCACAAAATTTCAGTCCAATATGCCAAGTAGTTTTTTAGTTTAAGTTTTTTGACCAAAAATGACATTGTTTGACCCAATTCACACACTTGTTATTGCGATAATTTTGCTTTGAACAATTTCACAACTAGGAAAAAAAAGTAATAAAAGTAGCACCAAAAGTAATGCCCCCACCAAATATCAAGACAATAGGTCTGGAGGTTTTTGAGTTTGTAACACACACACACACACACACACACACACACACACACACACACACACACACACACACACTCTCACACACACACACTCTCACACACACACGGACACACACACACACACAGACAGACACACACACACACAGACACACGGACATACACAGTACCATGCCTATACTACTTCTGAACCATATCAGTTCAGTTGTGCTAATCACTGTCATTAGTTTTTGAGTTTAAGTGATATCTTTTTACACCCAACTAAAATATTGTAAATGGTCAAACCGAATACTCCCCAACCTCGTTCTGGTCCTTATTATGACATTAAGGGCAGCTATAATGACTGACTAAAAACACCGTGGCAATTTAAAGTTTCGTCCCATTTACTTGTTTACAAAAGGGTTAGTCTGAAATATTGATTTTCCAGTTAATATTTGATGTATTGTATGCTAGAGCTCTTGCCTCGCCCTCGGCACTCAAAATTACCAAGCGTGTCACTTTTCAATAATTATTTTAAAACTTTTTCGCAATAGCTACTGATGACATATTTTTCGAAACGAGTTATTTGTCAAATACCTGTACCACGTCTGACAAGTTCTTCAAAAATGGCGATTACGCCAGTTACTGGAAAACTGTCAATTTGTTTCAAAATGGTGGCTGTACCACTAAATATTTATATATAGTATATCTTATTGGGACGGTTTACACATGCAACGTTCAAACATATTCGTAAAGATACTTTTTTTCAAATATTATAAAACATTTCCTCACTTCTTCCTTACACCAATACGAAACAAGATAGTTTACATGTTTTTTATTTGGATTGAATAGTGTTTCGACCAATGCTGAATAAGCAAAGTTATCTTTTGTATGAATTAAGGGAGCCTTCACTTATTACAAGTGGACCCGTGGGAATAGGGAGTGTGTCTTGATTTTACAAATTTGTTCCCGGGGACCTCGAAATAAGGAGATACCGGATGGTAACATTTGAGTATGACTTTTTGTATTATTTTGTGGTTTTGGTATCCCACTGCTGCCAACGGTTTCACATCTTACTGCTGTAACACACCCTACTGTTGTAAGATCCGAGCACTGCCAACTTTGTACCGTAATATCAGAATATGCATACGTAGTATCAGTCAAATGTTTGCTGGTAATCATTGAATGAATCAATGGCTAGTTTTGACGTGAGCATATGAGATGGTCTCACAAGAGAGAATGGGCACCATGTAGTAAGACATTGTGGACAATAACGTGGAGTGAGCATGTTGACCTTGGTCTATGCACCATAGCTCTGTTTAGTCTTTGGGGTCTAATAACCAATGCAATTAAGTCTCAGTCTGGGGCCTCTTTTCATTTCATTGCTTTGACAGCATTTTAACTTGACCCATGGTTTAGGAACTTTTGAACATGGGGATGGTAACGTGTTAGAGAAAAGTAATTGAGAGAAGGCCATTGTTTACGAAGTATTGAATGGGAGAGGGGAAAACCACGCCTAACAGGCCACGCTTGATTTTCTCCTTCCATTGAAATTACTGAAGGCTCCCTAATGCTATCACCATGGTAAAGTAAAGTAATGTTCAAGAACACTAAAACTGACATCGTTCATAACTCCTACTATCATTTTGTATTGAAATGTAAATGACTTCATTCTTTCATATATTACACATCACACCACCATATATAGTCCATACTATGATTATACGAAGGCTCCCAGACCTATACGTACTAGTAGTTGAAGCCTAATCAATGACAATCACTGCAAATTTAAAGATAGATTTCTCCTGGTTCTTGACAGCCTACAAATCCTCAAAATGTACAAAACTGGATAAAGAATTGTTCCATGTTACCGTTGTTTAGGTGTTAAATTCAATTATGTGAAGTTAATGATCAATATGGTGTACATGTAAATCCACTTCCTTGTTGACTTTTCAATGTTTTGTCATACATTTGTGGTGCTAGAAATTCTAAAGTTGTAGTCGCAGTGTACATTTTTGCTATATTAAATTTCAGAATGAAAATTGAGTTTGTGTGCACCTACCTGCTACCCACCCATCAGAGAATCAGTGGAATTCTGTTCAAAAGATTTGATGATAGATAAATATTCACTTACTATCAAATATTCCTTTCCACCGTGACATTCGACCATGTACGCAACTCTTGTGTGATCTACATTTGGTCAAACTAAAACTGTGTTTCCCAATACACGTAATATACACCATATCTAATTTCGAAAATCACATGACTGTCTCGTGTTATCTTTCTTATCATAACTTGTCACAAAAAGAGAATAAATGGTCACGAAAAGTCAAAGGTCAAACTGTACATTGGAAACCATAGCATGTGCCAAACCTTCTTGTCCCATTGTGCTGTCAACTTTGAACCATGTACTCTGGCAAACCTCAACGCAATAACCATCCCACGTAGAAAGGCAATACAGTAGACGAAAATTTCGAATTCATTTCACTCTGTATTGAGTGGTGATGATTAAATTATATAATGATTATCAAGTAGAAATATGATAACAAATAGGTTTGTGCAAAGTAAGTACAGTTATGTATTATTACAATATTGCATGTCAGCTGTAAATATAATTCCATTTTGGTATAGTGAGTTTCAGTATTGAAATTCGTCATTTATGATAGCATTGAGGAATATTTTTCACAATAATAGAAATTGAAGGGCACCAACTTCCCAATAGTTCCTTAATGTTAATGTTAGTAGAGTTGCCTCTAGAATAGCCAGTACAGTTACATACTGACCAAAAGAATATAGACTTCTCTCATAAATACGCCTAAGGCCTAAAAAAATAATTGTTCAGTTCCAGTCACCAGACCCCCCCCCCCCCTAGTTTTTCACTGCCGACCATAAACTTTTTTTTTACTATTTCGTGAAAAAATTTGCAAAAAATGGGATGTCTCACGAGAAATAGTGGATACGGAAACTGACATCAACTTACAAAAAGACAATATAAAACTATTCTTCCAAACTGTAATGGCTGTACATCTGATAGGAAATAAATAACACAGATACCATTTGGAAAACAATGGAACCACTAAACTAGACACTCACACATGAAAAATATATATAACAAAATAAACAATCTACCTACCCCACCTAGTCTAAAATTGAGCGTAATCGGAACCACATAATTTTTTATTGGGCCTGAACGTCCTGCTACCTCAACAAATGGGTGGTCTGGGACGCCCTCAGCGGACGAACATACCTCTTGCGTTTAAGTGGCGTTTAGCACATCCCAATTTCCGCAACAGTCATTGCAGAAAATGCATTGTTTGACGACAGTTATTCACAGACATTTTTCATTCATTCTTTTTGTGCTAACGACGAATTGTGTAGCTTTAAGCATTTCTTGTTATATCTTTACTTCCCCATATAGTTTTAAAGAACTATTTCAATCCCTGTTCTATACATCTGAAAGGCTGCTCGTCTTAAAGTTTGTTGTATATTTAATCGGATAGATAGTGTATACCAACACTTAATGTCTAGTACCCAATGAAATGTGATACTTTGATGGGATAAATAACTCAACCCTATCCTTAATTAGCACAGAACAGGAATATGTATATGAATACAAAACACCACACTTGCTTACAAACACCTCATATCTCCATCAGATTCTTTTAAACCTGCACTAGCTGCAACATCAAATAACCAAAGATATATTCAATAACAAGTATTTTAAAAAGATATTGTTTTAGCTTATTAGTGGTCAACATTATCCATAGATAGTATAGAGGCAAGAGTAAATCTTGAGCAAACGCTCGTTTTGAATCTATCACCATATTAAAATTTTACTAGTTGTAATTGGATTATTTATTTTGATCAGACAACCACAATATATTCACTGAAGTTTTAACAATAAAAATAACAACCAGACATTGTACATGTTGATCAAGGGTCGATATTATTTATAAGTCTTACTAATAAGGTTGAAATCCGGATCACCGCTGAGGGCGCTGATGTTTGGTTGCGGATCCCAAAATCAATTTGATTTGTAAATAGCTATAAAACTTACGTTTAGCAACATGTGATACAATACTGTTCACGGTGTACAATATTACTGAATTACTGTACCTAACGAAGTTACTGTACCTAAACAAAGGACCACAAATGTCAAAATACATTTCCATCTATTGGTGGGGGGGGGAGTTCTCGCAAGTTATGGTACATGTATAAAAGGGACATTGCTTTAAAACTATGAGGTGGCTCGTCATTTGGCTAGAAAGGGTGGCTTCAAACAAAAATGAATTGCCTCAAATAATTCTTGCAAGAACCCCCTCCCACCCCACCTCTCCTCAAGCCATAAATTTTGCTCGTCCATAAATTACATTATATTATAAATCTTATTTCGTAATTCAAGGTATTTATAAACTTGAAATTTTCAGTATTTAAAAGACCTTCACAGTTTACACAATATTGGAGGAGGTGGACAATGTTTAGGTATATAGTAATTATTAAAATGAAAAATAATTCACAGGATAAAAAACAAAGCAAAGTCTGGACAGTACAAACTAAATTCAATGTGAAATATTATGAATGATTTATATGCCTTTTTTAAATTGTGGCGTTTATTTGTATTATTCTAGTTCTATTATTACATTGATTGGTAGCAACGTCGTAAACCACATGCCTCCCTATCACAAACTGTGTCTTTGTGCGTGTGTGTGTGTGTGTGTGATGAGTGAAACAACAAGGCAACTTCATTTCTCCTAGATAAGCAATGATTGACAGACCCTTTAAAGTTTATTGGTACTTTATTTCTAATGTTACATTGATTGGTATCTGAATTCATAGTAACAGTTATTCCAAAGTGCTTACTAGGAATGATACGTTTTATTAACATATGTACAAATGGATATGAGGATCATTTACCCTTTGATGAGGAGGTGGTATGTAATTGTTGAAGTCATTTGGTAGTCGCATCTTTATTTGTGGATACTACATCCCATGTAATTTTCTGCACGAGTCTCGAGATGTCACAGTTTGTAATGATACTTCTTTTCGAATTATCCCCATAACAGTTCTTTTGAAAATGCTTTACTACTAGCTCAGTGTCACAATTATCTTGATTATTGATACATTCTTTTTTTCTGTGGTAACATACAACTCGTCTATATATTGATTGGTCCTCTATTCCATGTTGCCATGCAATTTATATTTTGTCATCAATTATACATTTTCTGTCTACGAGGATAGGGGTGGACCACCCTTCCCCTTTATACTTCAAGTCCGGAGATTATTCTTTTCCCCGTCACAGTGACTTGAGTATGTCTAACTATCAGTTCTGTTTGTCGAAATATTGCGGACGTCAGCGATTGTGGTTGGAGATAGTTTCCTCTTTGGTTTTCACATCGTCTTGAGGTACTCATAACCGTCAACATTCGAGTCGTTTCATGTTTTAACTTCGGCGTTGCTAACTTCTATTTGTTTGACAAATGAGGCGTTCAGGTGATCTTGCACGTTTTGTTTTCTGCTGTTATCAATGAATCTTTCCTTTCCACAACTTTGCTCTGCAACTTTTTCGTACGGGTTTGTTTCAAACGGCGTTTCTAGCTTTCCCCATAATATGTTAAACAACTTTGATCATAGACTTTTAATTATAGCGTGACTGCGCTTGTTGGCATATTTCTTCATGTTAGCTTTTGTCATTTCGTCCTTTTCTTTCATGGTCGATTGTGTTGTTGACATGCCAAAGTATGTTGGTAGTTCCATGTGTTCAGCTGTCGGTGGATAATTTCTATGGCTGGTGGTAGGTCAATCGTACAGTGTGGTGTAGATCTGTAGTTTCTTAGAAATGTGTACAGTTCTTTTTTCATGGTTTTCTGTGTGGATGATCGAATGGATTTCGCTAGCGTGGGCACGGATCTGTCGTCTTCGCCATTGGATTGGAGCTAGCATGGTGTTATCTTACGGTGCTTGAATCCCATTTATTCTGCAAATTATGGAGAGGGGGTTCACTTTGAGTAAAACAAACACAGCAAAAAATTAGCCACCCAATAAACTGATAATAATCGCAGCTCCCTAACGAAAAACTTGTCAAACTAAACGTATACTAAACGTACATTCAGTCCTGTATTTAGATGACCATCTTCTTCCTTGATGTATAGGAAAAAGAGAATGCAGAGGACAGGGACAATAGATGTGACATATGATAACCGACTTGGAGCTATCTTCTTGCCGGTCTGGTGATCAAATTTAAACATATCTTTAGATATTGTTGATAGCGTTAAGATAATAAGTATATATTGATCTAGATTTCGTTCAATATCTATATATCATTAGGAAATAATTATTTGGCACCCAATAACACCACTCTTTATTAGTTCGTTCACTGCTACCAAAATGAGAATGTCAATGACTTGATGACAAACTGGTTTTGGATTTAGCCTCAGTATACATAAACTCAATGTCGTTAGTACTTATATTTCTTGATGCAGTTGTTAACATGGTCTGCGATGATAACATGTCCATCATCTGTCACAGCCAATCCATGTGGTTTGTTCAGTTTATCATGTTGACTTTCAATGGATCGGATTAATTCACCATCATAGGTCAGAACCAGTATTCTGTGTGGAGGTGGAGCTGTAGATGGTTTATCTACAACAATGATGTGATTATCGCTATCTACAGCTATACCACTGCAATGGTGTAACTTGTCAACATTTCCTAGGTTTGTTATCTTCCTTACCATCTCTCCAGTCTCTCTGTAGATCATTACCTGACCTGCTATGTCACTAACAAGAACGTCATCATTCTGACCAGCTGTTACAAAGTGTGGAAGCATCAGTTTACCCTCGTGTTCTTCTCTACCACCAATCCTTCTGATGAATTCTCCATCCTGGTTGAATACAAAGATACACTTTGCTTTGGGATCAGCTACTAATATATGGCCTCTTCTGTTCACAGCAACACCATATGGTCTGACAAAGTCTTTGTGGGTGAATTCTTTTATCTGATGTCCATCATCATCATGGATGCTCACAATTTTGTGTTGCAACGACACTGCCACAGTGTTACCACTCGGCGTTACTGCAACACCTGTAGTACCTGTATAAGGTGTTTTGATGTTACATTTATGATTAGCATCCTTGTCAATGATTTGTAATCTTATGTTTGCACCATCAGCGACCAGTACATCACCGTTATGTTTATTAATTGTAATCCCAACGGGTTGGTTGAATTCTTCAGGACCAGTACCTTTCTTTCCTACTTTCCATACTGGTCTACCAGTATCGACTACATGGACTAATGGTACATGTGTACTTTGTACCTAGTCCAGCATTGTGTGTCGTCACTTGGCATGATACCTGACCATTATCATTCGCTTGGCCGAATATATCTTCCACTTCAATGTAGTATGGGTTTTCTGGCAACTGGCTATCATAGATAAACACGGTCATTTCATGTCTGCCTTTAGTGATAGGTCTGTAGGTTACTTCATAGCTACCATCACCTCTGTCTTGGATCTTTGTGTTTATCTCGTTATCATCTGAATCTTTGAATGACACTTGAAGGGGTAGAACTGACACACCAAGTGGACTTCCATCCATATCTGTAGGTGTGATGATTGACTTGCATACAGCATCCTTTGTTGCAGTGAATGACTCAGTTATACACATCAACCTCTTGGCGGGGCCAACAAATACTGAATTCTTTGTTGATATATCTGGTAGTGTGGAAGGATGAAAGAAGTGTGGATACTCTGCAGTCAAAGCTTTGTGTTCTTTGAAGTCCTGTGAGGAAATGTTATCAAGTTGTCTGCAGATGTACGCCTTGGTAGTCAGCAAATCAAAATCACCACTATGTTGTACAATATTTTCACTAAATCTGCAAGCTCCATCTGTTGCTGCTAGGTGTCTCAGGATATCTTCTTTCTCCACAAGTAAAGATGCCTTCAGAACATCTTCCGTGTCTTGCATTGTTGACAACATTTCCTTCTCACGCTTTTGAAGTACTTTAATCCAATTTCGAAAGAATGATTTGACTCTGGCCTCTTGTTCTTGACTGTGCTGCGCAACATTGGTTTTTTTCTTGCTCGTTTTCGATGAGTATTTCTCGAAGATTTCCGCGCTTCTGTGCTGCAATGTTTATCTTTCCCTTGATAATATCTTTGTATTTCTCCACGGCCTTTCCTATTTCCATCACCATATGTCCTTCACTTCTTGGATGGGTTACAAAAGCACACTGTAGACACAGTGGTACTTGGCATTCATCGCTGTCACAGTACAAAGTAATTTCATGGTTTTCATGGTTTCTCTTACTACAGTACTGTTTAGGACGGATGAATGATTCTATAGTTTCCCATGGATATGACTTTAGATCGGAAAGCGTCAATATGTCATGTGCACCAAGAGCAAGTGTATGTCTGTGTGCATCATGGCAGAATTGACACAAAAATGCAACACAATCTAAACAAAATGACACTGCTATGTCACCCTTTTCACCATGACAACTCTGACACGAGATATCTTGGCCCTTTTGCAGGTTTTGCTGCTTCTCATAGTATTCTTTCTGATTCAAAATGGTGGCACTGGTATGGAAACCTATGACACCTTTCTGTGGTGTTGTCGTACACTGTGAACATATTTGACACTTGATTACTTCGTCCTTACCAATCTGTTTAGTCAAACATGGTTGACAGAACACGTGGAGACAAGAAAGATATTTTGGTATCCGGGTACTTTTATCATACTGGTTGCTACAGAGCCTACAGGTCAACACACTGGGATCGAAAGAAAACTTCTTTGAGGAGTCAGCTGTTGCCATGTTTGACTTGGATATTCACTGAAACAAAATAACGGAATGTTTAATCATGCAGGTACACCTGGTTTGAATAAACACATTACAGTTATCTGTACTGTACTGATTTGAACCGTTTACGTAAAGGTTAAAATCTGAAATTGTTGCTCCTTTTAAATCTAACTAGGATTCTAAAACTGTGCTGATTTCTTGGTTTAGAACAAGAACTTCTTCAAACAAACTCAAGAAACCCGAAAGTTGTGGTCTACATTCGAAAGGAGAACTATTGTAAAATATAGTTTCGTTTCAGCTTCCATTGAACGGTTATAAGTGTATAAAGTTACCACGAAATATTTTCTTTTAGAAATGTAGGGTGTATGTATGTATGTATGTATGTATGACAGTATGTATGTATGTATGCATGTATGCATGCATACTATGCATGTATACTATGTATGTATACTATGTATGTATGTATGTATGTATGTATGTATGTATGTATGTATGTTTTATGTATGTGTGTATGTATGTATCTATGCCAGTCTCATGGTTAGGTCGTAAACCACAGCCTCTTTTACATCACCATCTAAGATGCACTGTGAAGAGACATGTTTCATAGTGTCACAGAAGAAATATCAGCTTTGGTTTGCGAGAAATACCTGTCTGTATGTCTGGCTGTCTGTCTGTCTGTCTGTCTGTCTGTCTGTCTGTCTGTCTGTCTGTCTGCCTGTCTGTCTGTCTGTTTGTGTTCTCTGTGCACATGGTTGTATGTGTGTGTGTGTGTGTGTGTGTGTGTGTGTGTGTGTGTGTGTGTGTGTGTGTGTGTGTGTGTGTGTGTATTGTATAGTGTGAGCTTACCCAATGCAGAAGCCGGCTGCTTCTGTACAGATCATTTACCCTCAAATGGTTCGGGACTTAATGATTAGATACACATCAATTTCCCTGTTTCAAGGTTGTTGGATAACTCGCTATTAGTGCAAATCGGTTCAGCAAAGTACCACTGCTGGCAAACCAATTATTCTATGAGATGAAGAAATAAATGAATACATTAACCTTAATACATAGCACTCCGATAGATATTGTATACCAAGTTGATGGGATTACATCTTGACTTAAGGATTATCTATTAATGATACGTTTAAGTAAACTACATGACTATATCAACTTTACATCTCTTGAAATTGTATACATAAATTAGGCTGATTATAATAACCATCACCACCTTGTTATCAGTGGTAATTTATCGTTTTATTTATTCACAGACCATCCAACAAACATAGCCCAATAACAAGTTATTACCTTAAAGGTAAAAGAATATACAATGTAATGAAAATACTAAATACCAGATTTAAACAGAATGCCTCCCGTAAGGGAATCACTAATTATGCAAATAACTCATTAAACTAAAAAAACTATGGTAACAGGCTTTGTTTTTTGGACAAGCGTGCTTTCTTAGGTTAATGTATGTAAGAGTGTATGATACTACTTAATGCAGTCTTAAGATATAGCCTAATTACCGAAAATCATTAATTATGCAAATTATTCATTAACACTGAAAGGTACACCAACAAACTTTACAGGACATGTGCGATTGTTATGGTTAACGTGTGTACTGAATTATATTGGAATTGAAGTATGTATTCTTAAGATATAGCCTAATTACCGAAAATCATGAATTATGCAAATTATTCATTAACACTGTATGGTGCATCAACAAACTTGATAGGATATATGTGTTTTCTTATGGTTAATGTATGTACTAAATTATGTTGAATTTGAAGTATGTATTCTTAAGATATAGCCTAATTACCAAAACTAATTAATTATGCAAATTATTAATTAACGCTCTAAGATACATCAACGAATTTTATAGGACAAATGTATGTTGTTATGTTTAACTAATATCCTAAATTATATTGAAATTGAAGTATACAGTCTTAAGATATTGCGTAATTACTTGATTTCATTAATATGCAAATTTCTCTAATTAAACATTAACAGATCTGGCTCAAAACCTACTCAGGTCTAGCTATAACCCTAAAGATTATATATCCCAAATTTCATTACAATTGAGCCAGCCGATTTTTAGAAAATGATGACACAGCCACACAGACAGACAGACAGACAGACAGACAGACAGACAGACAGACAGACAGACAGACATTCCCCTTTAAATACATCCCGTACCCTTACGGGAGGTAAAAATAAACTACTAAGAAAATACAGAAATGAGAAATAACACTAAAAGTTACAAAGTCAAACAAAATTACACACAAACCCCACATAAGTAGTTCAATCAACTGAATTTTAAAATTAGTGAAAGACAAAAAAGGTAGATGTCACAAAGGTATACTATTTAAAAGTGCCATAGACTGTGATAAAATAGAAAGAAAAAACTGCTTAGTCAATACAGTGGCTAGGGAATCCAAAAACGACTTTCGATTTGGAACATTTGAGTTGAACAAAGGAATTAAATTTGACAATCATGTCCGTAGAAAATGCTAAACATTCACACACGCAAATCCAAAAATTGACTTAATAAATGTGTGGGTGTTATCCACACGTAACAAAGAGAGGGAGAGGAAATTTACGTAGAATTAATTAAATACAAGTCTGACTCACATACTGGCCACACTTTTTTTCTGGACACGTTTAGTACCTTGTTTGTGTTATTGTTCAACTTGCTGTAGGTTGATTATATACAACCTTGATAAATCGTGAAATTAAAGTCCAAATTGAGTTAGACTAAAGATCGATCACCTACAAAACGATTTATTTGGCCATATCTATATCTATTTCCATTTACCCTCGAACTGTAACACATAATAAAACTGTAAACATATTTTATGAGGTCGGCAGGTACAAAGGTAGTGATAGTTGCTAAGGACTCATACACGGGATTTATGATAATATGCATTCATTATATCATTACATTCATCAATTGTTTTTGTTTAACTAGTGAATACGATCGATCTTGCGGTCCCTATTAATAAGTGCCACGTTTGCCACTGTCTGGTTTTGTAAATCACTTTATTGCACAAAAACTCTTAGGGAAAAATTCTCGAAACCTAGTTATATGTTTACACGTACTAGGACATTCTTTCTACTTTTGAACTGTGCAACTAAACAACAGTAAACATCGTTATTGGGGCGGCATATGCAAAAACAACCCAAGTGGATATAACACATCATGGTAATTTGGTATTCAGGTTTACATGGGATTATTTATGTACATCGATTTGAGCTGAGGCGTAGTAAAAACTGCACTGAGCAAACATGAAGACTTATTTACGAGCCAGTGCGACATTCCAGGACTCTAAGTACATACAGAAGCCACGTAACACACATCGAGAAGCTTTCAAGTGGTAGGTTTAAATTATATTTTGTATCCTGACGTCATGTAAATGTCCCATGAGACTTCTACCAGTTGCTGGACATGATTCTACATGGTTTGTAATAATTGTAATTGCATTGGAAAATATATGCTTCAAAATATGAAGTTTGAAGGAAAATAACTACAAAAACCCACAATGTTATAGACTGTAATATTTAAACAAATAAGGAAATGGCTGAGGATAAAATATTTGGTCAAAATATTTTCACAGCACCCTTCACCCTCTCAAAACGTTACATGCCCCCCCCCCCGAAATAAACCCAAATATTTCCGTAGCCCCCTCCCTCAGCCTACACAGGGAGTGTCATATGTGCAATTATACAAATTACCCTTCACCTTCCCGCATTCTGGAGATGTATAATTGAATGGTATTCTACATTAAAATATATTTTTTTCGAGATACTTAGCCAGCACTGCTATCCCCTTCAGTCTTGATGTGGAGGGGGAGCAGCATCACCAGCATTGCTAGTCGCGAGGAGTGGAAGGATGCGTCTAATTACTTGTGGGAGGCCATTTTGCTACATAAAATTAAAACCATAAAAGGTAATACTGGAGTATAGTTTTCATTTAACCTATAAAAGACACACATTCGGTGTAATAACACCCTTTACTAAATTTAGTATAATGAATGACACCCTCTACTCTCACAAAAAATGGAGTGACAGCCGCCATTCTAAGATATAAGTGCAATGACAGCAGATCCTATGTTTTGAAAAAATATTTACTCGATGGAAAGGGTGGAATGACACTACTTACTACATTCTGTATGTTGAATATGGCACCCTCTACACTTCAGGGGGGAAATCGGGTCCCGGCTGTTGCATAAAATATTATATTGATGTGGTCTGTAGGACCGGTGGCAGCGATGGGATGCATGTCAAAATCACAACATAATGCGTCAATTTGAAGGTAAAATGTGACCTTCTCGTAATTCCTTTCCCTACAATATGGATCTCTCCCGAGTACCAACTTGTAAAACTTGAAGAAAAAACCCATACCCCTGGATTTCCCCTTGTAACTACATGCTGAATACTCTCTTATAAGAAGGCTCGTGTGCTTTTACAGTGATAGCATCTTGAGATATGACAAGTTTAATCAGCAAGACATTTGTGTGAAATTTAAAGATACTTTTCTTCTCTAGACAATAAAGGAAGAAAGGCAATACATGTACATGATTGTCACACACTATCATCATTGAGGCTTTAAATACAGTTATACGAAGCTTAGGAAACAATACAGGTAAATATGTAAATTGCTTCCTTATAGATTTTTCAACGTTTCCTCATGCATTTGTATTGTTAAAACTTCTGAAGCTGTAGTCGCTATGGAAGTTGTGTACATGTTTGCTATTTCAGTTTTCATTCGGTTTATGTGCACCTACGTTCAACCCACACATCTGTTAAAATCAGTGAAAGTCCATTAGGGAATTTGACACTTCTTAAATATATACTTACTATCACAAATTCCTTGCACCGTGATTACCACTTCCAAAAAAATACGTTGATGTACACAATTCCTGTGTGATCTGTATTGTTCACACTTAAACTGTGGCTCTAAATACTTATATACCTTATTGAAAATCACATGACTTTCACAAATACATTCCTTATCATACCTTGCGACAAACAAAACTATAAAATAGTTACAAAATGTCAAAGGTGAAACGGTACTTTGGAAACCATAGAATGTGTGTAACCTTCTTGTCCCATTGTGCTATCAGCACTCTGCTGAACCTCAACACAAATACTTACATCGCTGTTTACGTAGAAAGGCGAACATTTCATTTCATTCGGTATTGCTAATATGGTATATGGTAACAAATACGTCTGTATATTATTACAATATTGCATGAATAGTTAGCACGTGAGCAGTAACACATTCTTCCTTGGTATTGGGAGTTTCAATAGGGAGTAAATAGGGAGGAATATTTGTTGCAGCAGTAGAAATAGAAGGGCACCCTCTTCCAAATGGTTCATTGATGACATTAAACTTTAATGTTCCTAGTTTCCTATGAAGTCACATTTTGAATATTAACCAGTACAGGTACTAGTCATGCTGACCAAAGAGTGTAGGTTGGCGTCATCACACACAACTCAAATAGTTGTCCTCTCGTAAATCCGCCTAAATGTGCTGCTACCCTAACGAATGAGGTTGTCGAGGACGCCCCTCATGCTTCGACTATACCACTAGTTTTTCGCACATACCAGCCCAAGTTCCGCAACACAGTCACTGTATAATATGCACTGTTTGACGACAATTGTTCAAAGGCATTTAATTAAATATTTGGTGCAATTAAAGAATTGTGTATCTTCAAGATTAAGCATGTATTGTGATATCTTTACTTTCCCACATAGTTTTTAAAAACCGTTACCAGCTGTTTTAATCCATGTTCTATTCATCTGAAAGGCTGATCGTCTTAAAGTGTGTTGTATATTCAATCCGATACGTATAGAATGTATACCAACACGTAATTTCTAGTACCCAATGTATATTGATGTTTTGGCAGGATAAATAAAACAATCCCTGAGAATGTTGGGATATCATCCTCATTTAGCTCAGAACAGGAATATCTATATGAATGCAAAACACATCACTTGCTTACAAATCAATAAAAGTATTTTAAAAAGACATTGTATCTGTTAATTATAGTAGTCAATATTACCCATACGTAGTATAGAAGCAAGTATAAATCTGTAAATAAATGGTTGGGTTTGAATCTGTCACCGTGTTAAAATTGTACTAGTTGTAGTTGGAGTATCATTTTTCGATCTACAACCACAACATATTCACTGATTTCTTAAAATGTAAATAACAATCAGACATTGTACATATTGATCAGGGGTCGATGTCATCTATAAGCCATACTAATTAAGTTGAAATCGGGATCACCATTGAGAGTGCTGACTTTTGGGTCAAATCAATTTGATTTGATTTAATTCGTATACAGCTACAAAACATACGTTTACCCACAGGTGACGCAATACTGTTCACGGTGTACAATATTACTAAGTTACTGTACCAAACAAAGTAGCAAACAAAAGACCATCAATGTCAAAATACACACATACACATATTTTGGTGGGAGGGGGATTCTAGCAAGTTATAGTACATGTATAAAAATGGACATCGGTTTATAAAAAAAACGATGTGGAGGAGGGGATGTACAAAATTGATATAAGGATCAGTTACACTTTGATGAGGTGGTGAAAAGTGGATGTTAAAGTCATTAGGACCACTTGGTATTTTCTGAATAGGTCTCAAGGTGTCAGAATTTGTAATGATGTCTTTTCGAATTGTCGCTGTAAAGGTTATTTAAAATGCTTCACTACTAAAATACAGCTAATATTTTGTATACTTATACAATTTTAACATTCAATTCGCATGTACATAGATTGTTCCTCTATTATATATAGCTACATGTATGCAATCTCGTTTATATATATCTATGAGTGTGTATGTGTGTGTGTGTGTGTGTGTGTGTGTGTGTAACTTTACACTGAGGTTCTATATGAGGTTTACTATATTATATATGAATTCCATTTTTGTCTTGTATGTCACGCATATCACGAGTTAAGAAAGAAATTGTTGTCATCCTTTTACTACGAAGTTCCGACAATGATAAAAATCCAAATCACTTCTGTGTTCAGAAAACCCTCATACTTTGATGAATTTATCCAAATTGCTGTTTTATAGCTTCAAAATGAGAGATAATATACTAGAATCTGTTTTGTTACTTTTATTTTGTAATTTTGACGCGCATTTAACATAGCCTGCAGATTATTCTGTTTCTATTTTCTATATGTTGTCTATTCACTTTGACGACTTGTATTAAGACCTCCTCTTTCTGCTTCATCTCCCCGTTACAGTTACTTGAGTATGTCTAACTATCAGCGTTGTCCGTCGAAATATTGATTTCGTGTCCGATATTGTTTCCTCTATGGTGTTTCCTGTCGTTGGACACGTCTTGAGGTTTTCATGACGTCTTCATTGGAGTCCTTTTCCGTTTTAACTTTGGCGTTGCTAACCTCTATTATGAGAAATGTCAGGTGATATTCCACCTTTTGTTTTCTGCTGTTATCATCAAGACTTTCTTCGCCACAACTTTGTATGGGTTGGCTTCAAATGGTGTTCCTAGTTTACCTCTTATCATATTTTTATAACAAGAATTGTGTCACCAACTTTGATTGTACACTATTGACTGCGCTTGTCGGTGTGTTTCTTCATTTTAGTTTTTGACATTTCACCCTTTTCTTTTATGGCCGATTGTGCAGTTGCCATGCCATTGTACGTTCAACTTGGTAGTTTGATGCGTTTAGTGGTCGCTGGAAAATTTCTGTACCTGGTGGTAGGCCAGTCATACAGTGTGTAGATCTATAGTTTCTTAGAAATGTGTTTCCAAAGAACACGGAACACGGAAATTAGTGAGGTCTAAGGTATAGTTTTACTAGTCTCGCTGCCAGACTCGTGACTATCGTCCCTAATCTGTTTATGTATGCCGAGCGGCGCAGTCGCGAGAAGAGAGGGACTCGGGACAAGTCCCTCTCTTCTCGCGGCTACGCCGCTCGGCATACATAAACAGATTAGGGACGATAGTCACGAGTCTGGCAGCGAGACTATAGTTTTACTAAACAATAGAGCAACCTTAAGCTACTCGAGATGAATGTAATTCTTCCATTCATGTTGAATATGATAGACAACATGTATGTAGAAAATAGTGATCCTTTTCCCCACATGATTTCAACAGGAAATGACAACTAACTTGCTGCGGTGGTCCATGTATACGAACGCAATAATGTCAATGTAATATATAGCTACCAATGCACCTCTTGGCCTTGTGAATCATTGTCTTTCTTTTCGAGTAGTAGTATGGTCTTTTATTCTGTACATCCAAGGCAATCGGCACAAACTACAAATGTAGTTGCTTAATTGTTGAAGACAGTAAATAACTACGAACAAATTAATTAAGTGGGAATGTTACAAATGAAATTATGATAAATTTACATAAATCTCTCTACGTCATACACCAAGGCATTGAAGAATATATACTTTCTTTTCTGGACTCAATGATTAGTTTTTGTCTCAAAGTAAATTGTGCAGTTAGTAAAGAATTTGAAAAACATGCGGATTTAGTTTCATTTCAGTGCCATATGTGTAAGTTATAATTTTACATGTCCGTGGGCCAAAATGTTCTTTAAGTGTAACGAATATCTGGAAAATACTCCAAAAACGCTGAAGTTGTAAACTCTATAAAATACTACACCACAATACCCACGAAAACCAGTGTAAACGGTAGCGCAAACTGGCCTCCGATAACCGTGAATGCCTCGTTACGGGCCGTTCGTTTAGACTGTGTGCGAGGGCAGAACTCGCACCGCAAAACTGAGTCTGCAGGAATGCACTGATTACCACACCAATCGTACGGAACAAAAAAAAAACAGAAAAACCCTGGAATAACTCGATAAACCAACAATCTACCTGACAGAGGTGTACGAGGAAATATTTCCCCAATGAAAGAAATAGGTTGTAACCGAAATAGAAGGAAAATAGAGGTAAGCAAGAGATTAGTTCACCAGCACAAGAAATACGCTGTTCACTGCACGCCGTCTTTAACCAGTCTCCGGACGGGAGGGGTGGTTGCCCATGGTTACCAGACTCACATGACCAAGTCTCCACCTCCCAGCAACTGACTGACATACCCAAATAGTCGGATAACAGCACCTGAGAATCAGGGATCTTTTACATTTCTCAGCCAGATACTGATAGCACAAGACTGGCCACAAGTGTTCACTGAGGGCGCTAAAATGTCAAAGTATTTCGTAACCACTTAAAACGCATCTTTGAGTTTAAATTTTTGAAGCTAAAATACATTTTGAAACATGAGTTTAAATTGTGATATGTTTTATCAAATACATTTATGAAATTATGTTTTGTCATTGTTTACTATAGTTTGATTTTCATTCATTTGTCTTACTGGAGATCACGAATGTAAGCATATATCTTGAGGGTATTTGATAGGATTAATGATCACAATTTTAATTAGTATGCATATAGCATTAGGAAATAATTATTCTTCCCTCAATATCGCCATTTTCTATTAGTTCGTCAGGTGCCACCAACATGAGAATGTCAACGACCTGATGACGAACTGGTTTTGGATTTAGCCTCAGTACGCAGTAACTCAATGTTGTTAGTATTTATATTTCTTGATGCAGTTGTTACCAAGGTCTGCGACAATGACATGTCCATCATCTGTCACAGCCAATCCACATGGTCTGTTCAGGGTATCATGTTGACTTTCAATGGATCTGATTAATTCACCATCATAGGTCAGTACCATTATTCTCTCTGGAGTGGTATCTAGTCTATCTGCAGTAAGGATGTGATTGTCACTGTCTACAGCTATACCAATACAACAGTGTAACTTGTCTACATCTCCTAGGTTTGTTATCTTCCTTACCATCTCTCCAGTCTCTCTGTAGATCACTATTTGACCTGCTACATCACTGACAAGAACGTCATCATTCTGAGCAGCTGTTACAAAGTGTGGATTCTTCAGTTTACTCTCATGTTCCTCTCTACTACCAATCTTTCTGATGAATTCTCCATCCTGGTTGAATACAAATATACACTTTGCATGAGGATCAGCTACTAATATATGACCTCTTCTATTGACAGCAACACCATATGGTTTGACAAAGTCTTTGTGGGTGAATTCTTTTATCTGATGCCCATCTTTATCAATGATGACATACTTCTTATCCCATTCTACGAAAACCGTGTTTCCATTTGGAGTAACTGTGACATCCGTTGCCCATTTAAAAGGTGTTGGAATTTCATTTTTGTAGAGGCCGTCTTTGTCAAGTATTTTGAGTCGTCTATTGCTAGCATCAGCAACCAGTATATCACCGTTCTCTGCAACCGTAACTCCTACTGGAAAGTTGAACTCTTCCGGACCAGTACCTTTCTTGCCTACTTTCCATACTGGTCTACCAGTATCGACTACATCTATAATATATGGGTTACCTTCAGCTCGGATACCATACATATATACCTTCATACAATGGGGTCCTTCTTTTGTTGGTCGATACGTCACTTCATATCTACCATCTTCTTTGTCATTTATCTTTACATTTATGTATTGTCCTGTTGGATCACTAACAGTGACTTTCACTTGCAATCCTGGAATACCCAGTGGAGTACCTGTTTTGTCCAGCGGGGTCACGATTGTTGTACAGTCTGCATCCTTTCCAGTATTATATGTTGACACTCTACACGTGCATTTACCATCTATAACATGGAAAATATCTACATTATATGGATTTCCTGCTGCTTCGTTGTTGTAAATATGGACAGTTATGTGATGTCTTCCTTCTATTTTCGGTTTGAATGTCACAATAATTCTCCCATCAAGTTGATCATTTACTACAAAGTCAACATCTTCCTGATCTGAATCATAAATTCGAACTTTGATAGGTAAACCAGAAATACCCAATGGAGTACCATTCTTGTTTAGTGGAGTTATAGTGGTTGTACATTCCTTGTTGATTCCTCCATTATGTGTTGACACTTTACACCTTACTTTGCCCTCAGCATTCAATAGTGTGTTGACGTCTATAACACCAATACTAAATGGGCTTCCACTTGCTCCAATTCCAAAAATGTGTACCGTCATCGTATGTTGCCCTGGTTTAACTGGTCTATAGCTCGCCAAGTAACTGCCATCACGGTTTTCCTCTACTTTTACATCAATGGCTTGGCCATCAGCATCTCGAACTATAGCCTCTACCGGAACTCCTGGCACAACATTTCCTTTCTTGTCAAGTGGAAAAATGGTTGTTTTGTATTCAGCATTCAACCCAGCATTGTGGGTGGAAAATTTACACATCATATTCCCTTCATCGTTTTTCAGTCTTTCTGTGTCAATCACATCTATTATGAAAGGAGTTCCTGCAGCGTCAATCTCAAATATATGGATATTCATCTTATGCTGGCCTTCCTGTATTAGTGAATAGGTTACTGTGTATGTACCATCACCATTGTCAGTAACATTGCAGTCTATATGTTCACTGCTTGGATTTTGGATGGACACAAAGACTGGTATTCCAGGCAATCCTAATGGGTTCTCCATCTTATCTAGAGGAGTGATGGTAGATTTATATTCTGCCCCTTTGCCAACATTGTATGTTGACACTCGACACATAGTTTTACCATTCTCATTAATAAGTTGTGCAACTTCTATGACATCTATTATGTGTGGGTTTTGTTCCATTGGAACACCATGTACATAAACAGTCATACGATGTTTGCCAGCCTTAGTTGGAAGATATCCAACTATGGATGTTCCATCCCCAACATCTTCTAGGTGATATGTTAACAGTTGTCCATCCGGGTCATGAATAGTGACATCAATCACCATTCCAGGCACACCAAGTGGTTTTCCATCCTTATCCAGTGGAACAATGGTAGATCTGTACTTTGCACCTAGTCCAGCATTGTGTGTCGTTAACTGACATGGCATCTTACCATTATCATTCAGATGGCCTAAAATATCTTTCACGTTGATGTAGTATGGGTTGTTTGCCAATGGACTATCATAAATACACACGGTCATTTCATGCCGGCCTTTAGTGATAGGTCTGTAAGTTACTTCATAGCTACCATCACCCCTGTCTTGGATCTTTGTGTTTATCTCCTTATCATCTGAATCTTTGATTGACACTTGAAGGGGTAGGACTGACACACCAAGTGGACTTCCATCCATATCTGTAGGTGTGATGATTGACTTGCATACAGCATCCTTTGTTGCAGTGAATGACTCAATTGTACACGTCAACTTCTTTTCAGGGCCAACAAATACTGAATTCTTTGTTGATATATCTGGTAGTGTGGAAGGATGAAAGAAGTGTGGATACTGTGCATTGAAAGATTTGTGCTGTTTGAAGTCCTGTGAGGAAACACTATCAAGTTGTCGACAGATGCTTGCCTTGGTAGTGAGCAAGTCAAAATCACCATTATGTTGTACAGTATTTTCACTAAATCTGCAAGCTCCATCTGTTCCTGCTAGCTGTATCAGGATATCTTCTTTTTCCACAAGTAAAGATGCCTTCAGAACATCTTCCCTGTCTTGTATAATTGACAACATATCCTTCTCACGCTTTTGAAGTACTTCAATCCAATTTCGAAAGAACGATTTGACTCTGGTCTCTTGTTCTTGACTATTCTGTACAACATTGGTGTTATCTTTCTCGATTTCGAGAAGTGTGTCTCGTAGATTTTCGCGCTTCTCTGCTGCAGTTTTTATCTTTCCCTTGATAATATCTTTGTATTTCTCCATGGCCTTTCCAATTTCCATCACCATATGTCCTTCACTTCTTGGATGGGTTACAAAAGCACACTGTAGACACAGTGGTACTTGGCATTCATAGCTGTCACAGTACAAAGTAATTTCATGATTTTCATGGTTTCTCTTACTGCAGTACTGTTTAGGACGGATGAATGATTCTATAGTTTCCCATGGATGTGACTTTAGATCAGAAAGCGTCAATACGTCATGAGCACCAAGAGCAAGTGTATGTCTGTGTGCATCATGGCAGAATTGACACAAAAATGCAACACAATCTAAACAGAATGACACTGCTATGTCACCCTTTTCACCATGACAACTCTGACATGAGATGTCTTGGCCCTTTTGCAGGTTTTGCTGCTTCTCATAGTAATCTTTCTGATTCAAAATGGTGGCATTGGTTTGGAAACCTATGACACCTTTTTGTGGTGTTGTCGTAGACTGTGAACATATTTGACACTTAATTACTTCATCCTTGCCAATCTGTTCAGTCAAACATGGTTGACAGAACACGTGGAGACAAGGAAGATATTTTGGTATCCGGGTACTTTTATCGTACTGGTTGCTACAGAGCCTACAGGTCAACACACAGGAATCGAAAGTAAACTTCTTTGAGGGGTCAGCTGATGCCATGTTTGGTATTCACTGAAAAAAAGCGGAAAGTTTAATCAACTGGTTGTAAAAAACACATTGCAGCTTTTTGTGTGCCAAATTGTTTAATAAGTGAGTGCTATGAACTTTTTACGTAAAGGTTAACATGTAAATTAAGTGCTACGTTTACAACTCAAATGGATATTAAAAGTGTGTTGCTTACATGGTTTAAAACAATAGTACCGTAAACTTCTTCAACTAAATTCGAGAAATCCGAACGTTTTGATCCTGGTATTACTGACCTGGTTTTTACTGGTCAGTTTGGCTTTGGGTCAGTTTGAGCAAACCCATGTCCAAAACACCCCTCCCCCCCCCCAGTCAATTAAAAATGCCCGGCTCCTAAGATATGGCCTAATTACTAAAAATCATTAATTATGCAAATGACTCATTAATATCAATAGTGAGGTGAAAATGATGGACGTACTCAACCAGTTACTACAATCTTCAGACTATCTTTATTAGTACCAATGTTTCGGCAATACAGAAATTGCCTTCTTCAGGGTAAAAAAAAAACCTAATAGATAAAAATGGATAAAATCGAAAGTTACAAAATGCTAAACAATTGCACGTTGTACAAGTGTGGATATAAAATGTTAAAGACTTGAAAGTAAAAATATAATTACAGCAAGGTGAAAAAATTGCACTAATCTAGATCGTGTGGTGGTGTCCGTGGATGGTGTCCTGAATGAGAATGAGAAGTTTTTACTGGTCAGTTTGGCTTTGGGTCAGTTTGAGCAAACCCATGTCCAAAACACCCCTCCCCCCCCCCCCAGTCAATTAAAAATGCCCGGCTCCTAAGATATGGCCTAATTACTAAAAATCATTAATTATGCAAATGACTCATTAATATCAATAGTGAGGTGAAAATGATGGACGTACTCAACCAGTTACTACAATCTTCAGACTATCTTTATTAGTACCAATGTTTCGGCAATACAGAAATTGCCTTCTTCAGGGTAAAAAAAAAACCTAATAGATAAAAATGGATAAAATCGAAAGTTACAAAATGCTAAACAATTGCACGTTGTACAAGTGTGGATATAAAATGTTAAAGACTTGAAAGTAAAAATATAATTACAGCAAGGTGAAAAAATTGCACTAATCTAGATCGTGTGGTGGTGTCCGTGGATGGTGTCCTGAATGAGAATGAGAAGGGTACCCTTAGTTAAGTTTTTAAAAAGACAGGTGGTAGGGCCACCTATCTTGGAAGAGATAGATCGTGTGCCAATAGGCGGAGGAAACTGAGAAAGAAATGGAAAGGAAGATGCCTTGGATGAACGGGAAAGGAGACAAAATAGGGAAAGTTATCACTCTTTACGGTTGATGCCCTGAGGTGATAGTGTGCCGGACTGATATATGAGAGTTCATGTTGTCTTCTAAGTCTCGTGTTTGCAGTGTGCATCTTACATAAACCGCTTATTTGGAAATGAGTAAGCTTATGCCTGGGTTGATTGAAATGTTCTGATACAGGAGTTGATTTGTTGTTGTTGTTGTTGCGAAGTATGTAAACATGTTCACAAATGCATCTCTTAAATTCTCTTTTGATTTCCCCGATGTACTGTTTAAGACAGTTCTCACAGGTGTCGATGTAAATGAGATTGCAAGTGGGGCATGTGATGTGACCTGTGATATTATGAGTGTTGTTGTTGTTAACAATGGCCGTGCTGGTTACTGTGCTACCTTCGGTGATAAATTTACATTGGTTACATTGACCACAGCGTTTAGTGGTGCCAGGATTATCAGATATGTTTTTTGAGGTAAGAGGTAAAATAGTGGTAAGAGTGACGATCTGCGGGTTTGCTATAAATGGGTGTGACAATTTTGTTATCTTGTATCGACATGAGAGTGCCAAAGAAGTGAACATTTTCTCAACTGTACTTCATTGTAAATTGGATAGTTGGATTACTATGTTGGATGGAAGTTGTGTAATGCTATTACACCATTTGTCCAAATGAAACGAATATCGTCTATGCATGTATCTTCCCCATCTGTTTGGTTTGAGATCATTGCCTTGTAATACTTGATTCTCAATTTTGCTCATGGCAAGATTAGCAGATGATGGTGCGACCTTTGACCCCATGGCTATGCCATGTGCTTGTAGATAGTAATTATCATTGAATGTGAAATAGTTGTGATCAAGAATAAAATCTAGCATTTCTATGATCAGTTCTGGATTGTCTATCTGATACTAATGATCTGTGATATAGTCTTTTACAGCATTGAGACGGAACTTGTGTGGTATGTTTGTATTTAGGGATTTCACATCCATGGTGACGAGAAGAGCTAATAGTTTCATCAATAAGATTTTTGACATAAGTGTGTTCTGGTATTGTGAGTGTGTGTAACAAATAATATAGCACTTGAAGCTTGCATTCTTCAGATATAGCCTAATTACTGAGAGTCATTAATTATGCAAATGACTCAAAACTAAATGCTACATCATCAAGCTTTTCAGGGTATATGTGTTTTGTTATTGAATTTCAAGATTATTTTCTAAATAGATTGCTCAATTATCAAAACTCATTAATGATGCAAATGACTTATTACCACTACAAGCTACATTACCAAACTTTATAAGACATATGCAGTTTGTTATCATCAATATATAAACAAAATTATATTGAATTCAAAGTGACATTGCATTCTTAAGATATAGCCAAATGACTGAAAATCATTAATTATGCAAATGATTCATTAATATATAATGTTCATCAAAACCTAATCAGTTCTAGCCATCATTGTAAAGAATATATGCACCATCACACAGACAGGCAAACAGACAACTAGTGTCCCTAAAATAGCACCTTCCCTTACGGAAGATAAAACTTCACGTAATAAGGCGGTAGGTTGTTTTGAAAAAAACGGTATATATTAAAATAACTAGTCAGACACACACACTTTTACTCACCACGCTTGATTGACCGTGTTTAGTATGTTGTTTCTAGCTACTATTATTCACCATGTGTAACGTTTTTAGAAGACATGTACTCATTGATAGGTCCTGAAAGTAAAAGTTCAAATTACATTAAAACTAAAGATCGATAACCTACAGGAATACTACAGAAAGGTATACAGGAATGTCCCGTACCACAGTGTTAAATTTAATCATTTGAGGTTTATGAATAATATGGTTCACTTCCTTGTCGAGTTTTCAATTTATGTGTCGTCACACACTTGTATTGCTAGGGATTCTGAAGCTGTAGTCATTACGGAAGCTGTGTATATTTTTGGCTATTTCCGTTTTCATTTTGTTATATGTGCACTTACCTGCTATCCTGAAAAACCTATGTTGAAACCAACGACACTGTATTGAAAGTTGTGACAATTCATAAACCACTATAGTAGTTTTAAAAACACTACAAAATGTCCCTTCCACCATGACAACCACGAACAAACATGAAGACATGTGCACCTCTAGTGTAATGTGCATTCGGTCACACAAGAACTGTTGCTTTTAATACAACTGCATCTTATTGGATTTTGAAAGTCATGTGACTCCTTCAAATCACCTTCCTTATACCTTGTGAAAAAAGGTCACGTAATGTCAAACGTGAAACTATACTTTGAAAACTATGGAATGTGTCTAGCCTCCTTGTCTCATTGTGCTGTGAACTTTGACTTATGCACTGAGGTAAACATGAACACAAATAATTATACCACAGTGTACGTAGCAAGGCGTCACAGTAGACGAACATTTCATTTCACTCTGTGTTTACAGAATGAACCTCAACACCATAAAGATTTATACCACAGTTTACATAAAAAGGCATCACAGTAGACCAACATTTCATGCTACTCCACCGAAGTTCATTCTGTATTACTGAATGAGGTGATGATTATATGAGGGTGATCATTGTATTTAAATAATAGTAAACACACATTCCTAAAATCGTTTGCTGCAAACTAGTCATGCATATGACCTTTTCATAACACTATTTATAAGTTAGTCTATTTTCAGGCTATTGAGAAATAATTTTAGTATTGAAGGACACCGTCCACCATCTTTCAAATGTGTTTTTTTCATGACACTAAGCTTGATGTTGATAGTTTGTAGTGGTGATGCTTTTAGAATGGCCAGTCTCATCATTGTTATGAGAACCAACAGAATGTAGAATTCTGTCGGCATCAGCACGAACGACTCAAATTATTGTGACCCATCAGTGAACGGCTAAAAATGTTGCCATGTTCTCACCTAAGCCGTGATCTAGGACGCCCTCACAGGGTAAATGCCATGTGTGTACATTTCACCAGTAAAGTTTGGCGAATGTACGGTTTTACTTGATATCTTTTATACTATTTGTTGCTAAAGATTAGTACATCTCTGCTTTGCCCATATTTTTTTGAGGTCACCAGCTGTTCTATCATACCATGATCTGTACACCTGAAAATCCGGGGTTCAAAGGTATATCATTATTGTAATATATATTTCATAGCCAATGAACAGCGATGGTTTGACACAAAAAGTAAATCAACCTTTAATAGACAAGATTTTAACTGAATGCCTTCCGTAAGGCCAAAGGCTTTAGATTATTGTTCTACACACAATAATTTTGAAATTATATGTGGTTAGTTATGTTTGAAGTTAGTCTAGATGACCAACCTGTGGTTCTAACCACACAGTCTGGTCAAATGCCCTCAATCAGCACACATTCCTGAGCTCCTCCTGCTGTGTTCATATAAACATGATTATGTAGATGGGTCCCCATGTCATATAATTTAAAGGACTGTCAGTGGAGTCCTGGTTGGACATTGGACATAGTCAAAACAGTTGTATCAAATGAATATTTAATGAGCTATGACCACAGCACATTATTACCACGCACTGGCATGCTCTGTTCGAGCTTTGCTCACCTTGGGGTTGAACCATAATTAACACCTTTCCTCAGGGTCTTGACTATACTGTGAGTGGAGGTATAAATCTTAACGATACTGTATAGGAACTAGACTAGTTTGAAGTCTGTACCGAATTGTATTGAATTTGAAGAGTGCATTTCTAATGAGTCCTAAAACTAAAAGCTAAATCAACAAGCTTTTTCAGAACATATGTGATTAGTTATGTTTCAAGTATATACAAAATTGCATTTGAAGTATGCATTTGAAGATATAGCCTAATTACTGAAAATCATTAATCATGCAAATAAGTCATCAAAACTAAAAGCTATATCACAAAGCTTTTTAGAACCTATACACTTTGTTATGGTTGATGTAAGTAGCAAATTATATCGAATTTGAAACATGCATTCTTAAGATTTCGCATAATTACTGAAAATCATTAATTATACAAATGAGTCATTTAAACTAAACGCTATACATTATCAAACTTTATATGGTATATGAACTTTGTTACCATCAATGTGTGTACCAAAATATCGTTTTGTTCTTCCATCTGTAATTCGTTTTAAGGTCATACAAGAACTGTTCAAGTGAATGGGTACCCACCTTATGTCTTCATCTATCTCTTCCAAATCCCCTCTCAGTCTATCAGAGGTTGGATAAAAATGTATGTGTGTCATCTTTGATTTTAATGTGTTGATGTCTTTGCAGTTTCCTGTTTTCTCAGCTAGACTGTTCTCCTTTACAGCAACTATCTTCTGTTGTCTCAGTCTATCTATTAGCACTTTAGCATTTACTAGACATCTTCTCATATACACCTCTTTTCCCTTAGCGAGATTTCATTTATCAAACACAGCCTTTCGCTCACATGATTTGTCGTTCCTCTTCCATCACTTGATCGAATGCTTTGTCTAATTTCAGTTTCTTACCAGGACAATCGTATAGAAGTCCAGTTATAATGCGTTCCGCACTAGAGGTCTCCATCAATTAAATTATAATCGTCGAGCTTAACATGGACTTGCTCCTGGGTGTCCCATCTACTCAGTGTCTTGCAATTCGAACATTGGTATTTGCTTGAGCCGAAACATACCCCTTCTTTTTTGTCACGATTTGTTGTCGAGGTCAAGGGGCCCTTTTCATAAACTTTAATGAGACTGAGAAATGGAACTTTATAATGATCAATATGCCTAGAGCAACTTGTAAATTTATTCACAAAGCTTACACCAGAAGGTGTAATCATCTTTATATAACAATATAGTATGTTACTTTTCTTTACTTGTTATGACTCTCCTCTTTGCACCCCTTATTTTTAAGTGCTTTATACGAGCAATTCAGTTTTGTAGTGACTAATAAGCCCGGTGGGCTGGGTGATGTGTTTGCTTTCTGATATTGTTATTGCCAATTTGTAAAATGTATATCACATGTCACTATAATAAACAACCTTTACTACTACGGCAATATTGAACAGTTTAATATCTAGGGTTGTCGGTGGTTAAACCACTTGCCTCTTACCACTGCACTACAGCTGAGGTTTGAGCCTCTTACCACTGCACTACAGCTGAGGTTTGAGCCTCTTACCACTACATTTCAGCTGAGGTTTGAGTCTCTTACCACTACATTTCAGCTGAAGTTTGAGCCCCACTCTGGGTTTGATTAGATTTACCAAGTTGTAAGTAAGAAGCTTAAGGTGTCATTCAGTTTGACTCTACCGAATAATGCAGGTTTTCCCAACATACTCCGGTTTCCTTCTGCTCTAACACAGAACCCTCCTCCTGTTATTGGGGAATGTCTGTTGGATGGTAAATAAATAAATAAACAAATAAATAAATTCTCATTAACAGTTCATGCTGGTTCTTTATTGCGATATCTTCTTTTGATGCAAAACCTCTTCTCACTTCTGCCATCTCACTTTCTCTTGAATCTATTTGAATCAGTATATGTAGTTAGTTCTTGTTTGGACGTTTTCGTTTCCATCTCGAATTTCTCGTTGGACCATCATAAATTAATTCTTCCCTTTTTCAAGTCATTTCTAGTGTGACGTGGATACCAATGATATCATTGTATTGACTTCCATTTCTATTGTGACGTGGATACCAGTACTAGTGATATCATTGTATAGACTTCCATTTCTACTGTGACGTGGATACCAGTGATATCATTGTATTGACTTCCATTTCTAGTGTGACGTTGATACCAGTGATATCATTGTATTGACTTCCATTTCTAGTGTGATGTGGATACCATTTATATCATTGTATTGACTTCCATTTCTAGTGTGACGTGGATACCAGTGATATCATTGTATTGACTTCCATTTCTAGTGTGACGTGGATACCCGGCGATATCATTGTATTGACTTCCATTTCTAGTGACGTGGATACCAGTGATATCATTGTATTGACGTCCATTTCTATTGTGACGTGGATACCAGTGATATCATTATATTGACTTCCATTTTTAGTGTGACGTGGATACCAGTGATATCATTGTATTGACTTCCATTTCTAGTGTGACGTGGATACCAGTGATATCATTGTATTGACTTCCATTTCTAGTGTGACGTGGATACCAGTGATATCATTGTATTGACTTCCATTTCTATTGTGACGTGGATACCAGTGATATCATTGTATTGCCTTCCATTTCTAGTGTGACATGGATACCAGTGATATCATTGTATTGACTTCCATTTCTAGTGTGACGTGGATACCAGCGATATCATTGTATTGACTTCCATTTCTAGTGTGACATGGATACCAGTGATATCATTGTATTGACTTCCATTTCTAGTGTGACATGGATACCAGTGATATCATTGTATTGACTTCCATTTCTAGTGTGACGTGGATACCAGTGATATCATTGTATTGACTTCCATTTCTAGTGTGACTTGGATACCAATGATATCATTGTATTGACTTCCATTTCTAGTGTCACGTGGATACCAGTGATATCAATGTATTGACTTCCATTTCTAGTGTGACGTGGATACCAGTGATATCATTGTATTGACTTCCATTTCTAGTGTGACTTGGATACCAGTGATATCATTGTATTGACTTCCATTCCTAGTGTGACGTGGATACCAGTGATATCATTGTATAGACTTCCATTTCTATTGTGACGTGGATACCAGTGATATAATTGTATTGACTTCCATTTCTAGTGTGACATGGATACCAGTGATATCATTGTATTGACTTCCATTTCTAGTGTGACATGGATACCAGTGATATCATTGTATTGACTTCCATTTCTAGTGTGACGTTGATACCAGTGATATCATTGTATTGACTTCCATCTCTAGTGTGACATGGATACCAGTGATATCATTTTATTGACTTCCATTTCTAGTGTGACATGGATACCAGTGATATCATTGTAGTAACTTCCATTTCTAGTATGACGTAGATACCAGTGATATCATTGTAGTAACTTCCATTTCTAGTGTGACGTAGATACCAGTGATATCATTGTAGTAACTTCCATTTCTAGTGTGACGTAGATACCAGTGATATCATTGTAGTAACTTCCATTTCTAGTGTGACGTAGATACCAGTGATATCATTGTAGTAACTTCCATTTCTAGTGTGACGTGGATACGTCTTATATCATTGTATTAACTTCCATTTCTAGTGTGACGTGAATACCAGTGATATCATTGTAGTGACTTCCATTTCTAGTGTGACGTAGATACCAGTGATATCATTGTAGTAACTTCCATTTCTAGTGTGACGTAGATACCAGTGATATCATTGTAGTAACTTCCATTTCTAGTGTGACGTAGATACCAGTGATATCATTGTAGTAACTTCCATTTCTAGTGTGACGTGGATACGTCTTATATCATTGTATTAACTTCCATTTCTAGTGTGACGTGAATACCAGTGATATCATTGTATTGCCTTCCATTTCTAGTGTGACGTGGATACCAGTGATATCATTGTATTGACTTCCATTTCTATTGTGACTTTGATACGAGTGATACCATTGTATTGACTTCCATTTCTAGTGTCACGTGGATACCAGTGATATCATTGTATTGACTTCCATTTCCAGTGTGACGTGAATACCAGTGATATCATTGTATTGACTTCCATTTCTAGTGTGACGTGGATACCAGTGATATCATTGTATTGACTTCCATTTCTAGTGTGACGTGGATACCAGTGATATCATTGTATTAACTTCCATTTCTATTGTGACTTTGATACGAGTGATATCATTGCATTGACTTCCATTTCTAGTGTCACGTGGATACCAGTGATATCATTGTATTGACTTCCATTTCCAGTGTGACGTGAATACCAGTGATATCATTGTATTGACTTCCATTTCTAGTGTGACGTGGATACCAGTGATATCATTGTATTGACTTCCATTTCTATTGTGATGTGGATACCAGTGATATCATTGTATTGACTTCCATTTCCAGTGTGACGTGGATACCAGTGATATCATTGTATTGACTTCCATTTCTATTGTGACTTTGATACGAGTGATATCATTGTATTGACTTCCATTTCTAGTGTGACGTGGATACCAGCGATATCATTGTATTGACTTCCATTTCTATTATGACGTGGATACCAGTGATATCATTGTATTGACTTCCATTTCTAGTGTGACGTGGATACCAGTGATATCATTGTATTGACATCCATTTCTAGTGTGACGTGGATACGAGTTATATCATTGTCTTGACTTCCATTTCTAGTGATTCATGATTTTATTATTATTTTTCTCGTATACATAAGAAAGTTTAGGGTCGGTAGTGAAAAAGTAGGTGGGGTCGGGTAACTGGAACCAAACAACTTATTTATTAGGCCTAAGCACAGTTTAAGGATTTCCCCCAGTTATTATTTACCATTGTAGAGCAGCATTAATATACTCCTTATACTCAATCATGGTCATGTGTATTGAAAATGATTATTGAAACTCAGTTTCTCGTTGCATAGTGGTTAAGAACTGTGTCTAATAATTATATGTATCATAATCTCCATAGAAGGGCTCATCTGCATCATCGGTAATCTCCATAGAATTGATTATCTAAACTAAACACATGTACAAACACCATGCAAAGTGATGTTGCTAAGCTACATGCTGACAAACACCATAACAAACACCTTGTTACCAAGCGACAAGTTGACAAACACATCAAAGCCTTGTTGCTAAGCTACAAGATGAAAAATACAACACAAAGTGCATGGTGTTTGTGAACATGTAGCCTTGCAACAGTGCTTTGTATGGTATTTTTCATTTTGTAGCTTAACAGCGTTTTGTGTGGTGTTTGTCATCTTATAGCTTAGCAAGAAAATGTTGATGGCTATTAGTCATTCTCAGATAAAGAAAATGAGATGGATATGAACTTGGGTACAAATCATGACTTACTTTTAATTTTTTGAACTTGTCAACTTATAGAAATAAAAACAAACTATATTTAAATAACAAAAAATAAAAAAATCTATTAAAACTAAACACAATCTCTTTAAAAGCGATCATGTAAACCATATATAATCTCTATAGAAGTACTCATCAAGATTATATATAATCTCCAAAACAGTGATCACTTAGATCATAAATAATATGTTATCTATCATACACAGCTTGTTTATTAGGAATTAGTCTTCTTTGAACATGTTTTTATTAAAGGTAATATACAATCAAACGTTTAATTACAGTTGACTGGGTAGATAGTTGACGATAAAAGTTATATAGAATACAGCAACAACGTGATATGATTTCCTAAGTGGATGTATACAGCCATCACTCTCTTCATTTTCTTTTCAGCTTGAAGATTTCAGGAAAGGCAATACTGTCCTCGTTAAATTACATGGTTGCAATGAAACATTTTCATCTGCGATGTTGCTTATTCGAATTCCATACGACCTTCTGATAACAGTATACAGTAGAAGACATACAGAAACCATACAGTGTATTTTCGACGGCAAAATATGACAGGTGAAGGTTAGTATCTCTGTCTTTCATCAACTGTGATGTGTGGAACTTCAACTTGTTGAAAACCTCGGTGACCGTATGTTTGTTTTACTAATGTTTTACTTTGTTCATACTGAGGAAGTACATTGACAGAAGTGGCCTTGATACTTCGAGTCGGAGGCGAGGAAAGGCACAACCCTTAGGGTGTGAATATTGTACAGTTCAATGAAGACAGGTATTGGGGTATAATTAATGCCATAAGGATCGAAAACTGTTCTTGGTGATTTTTCAATTCGAACAATTTTAATTGTGTGTGTGTGTGTGTGTGTGTGTGTGTGTGTGTGTTTCTTTGTTTGTGTTTGTTTGTTTGATTGTTTGTTTGTTTGGTTGCTTTTTGTTTGTTTGTGTGTGTGTGTTTGTTTGTTTGTGTGTGTTTGTTTGTGTTTGTTTGTGTGTGTGTTTATGTTTGTTTGTGTGTGTGTGTGTTTGTTTGTGTGTGTGTGTGTGTTTATGTTTGTTTGTGTGTATGTATGTATGTATGTCTGTCTGTGTATGTGTATGTGTGTATGTGTATGTGTGTGTGTGTGTGTGTGTGGTGTGTGTATAAGAAACATTGTGTCTCATGAGTGAAACAACAAGGCAACGTCATTTCTCCTTTACAAGCAATGATTGCTATGCTCTTTAAACATCATGGTGTTTAATTTATTAGTACTTTATTTCTGATGTTATATTGATTAGCATCTGAATTTATAGTAACAGGTATTCCAAAGTGTTTACTAGGAGTGATACTTTATTCACATATGTACAAATGGATATAAGAATCAGTTACACTTTGATGAGGAGGTGGTATGTGGATGTTTACAGCTAAAATGATGTTGGCTTGGTGTTTCACTCATGAAACATGACATTTAATAGACAACCTGACAACTCTAGTGCAAAAGAAACAATGACATAAGTGCCGTGCAAAGTGGTGATATAGAAGTAGTGAAGTTGAAATGTTGATTATCAGTTAGAAAATAAACAATTGAAGCCATTGAAAACATCAAGTCCATGTGTTATGTTTTTATTAGAAGCCTGTTTCTACTACACTGTAAAAGAATAGCAATGCTTATCAGTGTTCAACGTGATTGGGCAAATGATCCTGCTGTGTTTATTTTGTCTCTGTTATTGTTTAGTCTAGAGTTGAAGTATGTCTTGCTCTGTGTCAAAAACGTAACGTACCATGAGTGAAACATCAAACCTACACCATTTTAGCTGTACGTCATTAGGACCACCTGGTACGTGAATGTGTATTTGTGGATACTACATCCCATCAAATTTTCTGAATTTTCTGCATGAGTCTCGAGATGTCACAGTTTGTAATGATACATCTTATCCTGGGAAAGGTTCTTTTGTTTTAAATTGCTATACTACTAATTATAAATTAGTGTCATAATTATCGTGTTTAATGATAAATTGTTTTCTGTGGTAACATACAGTTCGTCAATATATTGTTTGTTTATAATCTATTCTATGTTGCCATGCATTTTCGATTCGTAAACTATCTACAAGGATAGGGGTGGACTACCCTTCCTCGTTTACTTCAAGTCCGGAGATTATTCTTTTCCCCGTCACAGTGACTTGAGTATGTTTAACTATCAGTTATATTCGTCGAAATATTGCGGACGTCGGCGATTTGTGGTTGGATATTGTTTCCTCTTTGTTGTTCACACTGCTGGGCTTGTCTGAGGTGCTCATGACCGCCATCATTCAAGTCCGGAGATTATTCTTTTCCCCGTCATAGTGACTTGAGTATGTCTAACTATCAGTTCTGTTCGTCAACATATTGTTTGTGGTTGGATTTGTTTCCTCTATGTTGTTCACACTGCTGGGCTTGTCTTGAGGTGCTCATGACCGCCATCATTCAAGTCGGTTCGCGTTTTATCTTCGTCGTTACTAAGGGACCGGACAGAATTTACGGCAGGGGGTGGGCCTGGGGAGAAATTATCTCTGACTTGGTTTTTTTCCTGGCCCCCCCATCCACTGTGACCAAAATTCCACAGCCCCCCCCCCTTTCAAAAGTATAAAAATTTCATGCCCCCCCCCCCCTCCAAAAAAAAAAAGAGAAAAAAAGTGCACAATATCCTGCCCCTTACAATAACTAAAAAGAGTACATTTTTTTTGTTACTATAGCACAACTGTAATATTTCTTTTGGTACTACTATTATGTTACTATTTCAGCCCAAACAACTTAGTAGTTGTAGAGGAAGTTTTTTAGAAAACAAAAAAAAACAAAAAACATTTTGACTATACATGTAATCATACACATGTGGTATAATCTTGTTTATTTCCCAACTAGACACCATAAGTAGTCGTCACTTAATACCAAGGCATTTGGTGTGGTGGTTTTAACTGTCATTCACTGATACATACACAGAAACACAGACACAGAGTAAACACACATTCACATGCGTGATTTGTGAAAAACTGTAGTGGGGACATTTGTGGGGAGTATCTAAGGACACATCACCTACATAGTGTATTCAAATATCTTTTTATACTCATAACACAATAACTATCTAATGTCAGACATTTGTGATGTCATGAAGTGCTAGCAAACTAAGGATTTTATGCACACCGAGGTCTGACAAATATAGCTTTCACTTTCCTACACCAAATGCATTACCAATACACATGTAAATGCAACACATTTGTGACTTCATGAAAGTGCAAAGAAATTCAGAATGTTGTGGAATACTTAGATGTAATCAATATGCTTTCAGTTCCAAAACCATACATATTTAAACCTATAGTGTCAGGCATTTGTGACTTCATGATGGGGACAGCAAATTCAGAATTGTATTCAATACACTGTACAGTGATCAGATGAGTATTACTCACAGTTTTCTAAACCATTCACATTAAGCTTGAAGTGCAGTGTCAATGATGAATAGCCTTTGCAATACAATCCCTTTATTCATAATCTTGAATTTATATAAAGGCAAGTTTCCATGATCCAGCCAGTCTACCTGATCTAGGTTGAACAATAAGGGAACCGTCCTGGTCTTTTTGATGGCTAGACTAATTTTATTCGCTGTCACTCTCACTGTCACTGTCACTAGTACTTGATGTATCAGTGTCACTATCACTGCGAATTTCTTCTAAATCAATATCTCCTTCTTCACTGTCACACAGTTCCTCTTCACTTTCATCACCTGTGTTCTTTTCAATCACTGACTTCTGTTGCTCTCTTGAAGTTCTTCTTAACACATCACATGTAACAGCTTTCAACGTGTCATCCTTCCTACCATGTATGTATTAGTTGCTAATATTTCAAGTACTTGTCTAATTCAGCAACCTGAAGAGAGCTTAACTTTCCATGCACAACTAAGTCAAGCCAATTATAGTCCTAGTACGGCTTGATTTTCTTCTCCTTTTTCTGACTTAACCCTGTACGCATTCTCATTTCTTGAACATTCTTTAGGTTTTGTAGGTGTTGAACATATGCTTCAATATGTTTGCAATCAACATAAAATAATTTTGAAAATTCCTCCACCTATTATTTGGTTGTCAATTCACCCTTTCTGAATTTCCTTGTGATATTTGACCTGGGTTGCCAGTCATCTGCCTCTCTCTGCTTTCCTTCACTGTCAACAGTTGGACACTTATGAACTGGAAGATAGTGCATTGGACTGTCCGGGTCTGGTACAGGTTGTGGAATTCTTACCATCTCTGGTCCCAACTATGTATATTGACTAGAGTATTCATATACCTCTCCATTTCTTTAGTGCAAAGTCACTGATGAAAAAACGCTTAACACCACGCAGACATCTAAATGCTTTACAATATTTAGTACAGATAGATGCATTTGATGATGCTGAGGAGGGAAATAGTTTAATTTCACTGGTTTTAGATAGAAAGAAAGACAAGTCTTGCCTCACATCTTCAGACTCTAGTGAGTCTGAGAGTGAAACTCAAGAATAGTGTCAAGGAAAGAAATAAAACACCTATCTAAATTAATCTGGCCAGACATTTTTGTATTTACAGTTTTCACCAAAAGGTCACTTTTTAATCACATAAATTACAGGTCCTATGCTAGTATATTACCATATATATATATATATATATATATATATATATATATATATATATATATATATATATATATATATATATATATATATATATATATATATATATATATATATACTATTACGCTCTGCCACTGCGGTATAGAGCACTGTCTTAGCAGATTGATACTCACCGAGTTATATATATATATATATATATATATATATATATATATATATATATATATATATATATATATATATATATATATATATATATAATATATATATATATGTACATATGTATCCTTGATGGTAATTACACACTGAACCTGTTTCCACAGTGCTAAAATGTATGTATGTATGTATGTATACATATGTGTGTGTGTAAGTGTGTGTGTGTGTGTGTGTGTGTGTGTGTGAACAACTTGGAGTATATAAGAGTAATTCAGGGTGTATCAAATTAATCTTGAGTAGTGTTTTTATGCTTCACTAAATAGGTACATACAAACGTACACACTTCCATTTTAATACATAAATGAAAGTGTAGACATTCAATATTAAAGGCGATATCAAGTGCTATCTCATGCAATGCTAAATTTTCTAACATATTAATTGTTTTCAATGACAAAATATTTCGCGGCCCCCCCCTTTCAAACCATGAGAATTTTCATGGCCCCCCCTTCAAGCCTCCCATTTTTTTCATGGCCCCCCCCCCCCAATTTCTCCCCAGGCCCCCCCCCCCTCCGTAAATTCTGTCCGGTCCCTAACTTCTATTTGTTAAAGTATTCAGGTGATCTTGCACGTTTTATTTTCTGCTGTCATCATTGAATCTTTCCTTTCCACAACTTCGCTCTGCAACTTTGTGTACGGGTTTGTTTCAAACGGTGTTTCTAGTTTTCATCTTATCATATGTTTAACAACTTTGGTGAAAGCTAGACTTGTACAATTGTAGCGTGACTGCACTTGTTGGCATATTTCTTCATTTTAGTTTTTGTCATTTCATCCTTTTCTTTTATGGTCGATTGTATTGTTGCCATGCCAAAGTATGTTCAACTTGGTAGTTTGATGTGTTCAGCTGTCGGTGGATAATTTATATGGCTGGTGGTAGGTCAATCGTACAGTGTAGTGTAGATCTGGAGTTTCTTAGAAATGTGTACAGTTCTTGTTTTCATGGTTTTCTGTCGGGATGATCGAATGGATTTCGCTAGCGTGGGCACGGATCTGTCGTCTTCGCCATTGGATTGGAGCTAGCATGGTGTTATCTTACGGTGCTAATTATGGGGGAGGGTTTACTTTGAGGTACAGCAACACAGTAAAAAACTAGCCACCCAATAAACAGATAATAATCGCAGCTCCCTAACTAAAAACTTGCCAAACTAAACGTATACTAAACGTAGCTTTGGTCTTGTAGTCAGATGACCATCTTCTTCTTTGATGTATAGGAAAAAGAGAATGCAGAGGACATAGACAATAGATGTGACAATGATAGCCGACTTGGAGCTTTCTTCTTGTCGGTGATAAGATTTTAATCAGGTTTATTTTATAGATATTTCATAATATGTAGCCCAATGAATGTAACTATAGTTGAAAAGGTAAGCCAGGGTGTGTTAGGTATGCTAGAAGACACGCCAACTTATTCATGAAGAAAGTTCATCGTGCGAAGATCTGTGAAGGGAGTTGTTGCATGACTAATAGTCGAAGTTGAAGTGGTCGCTGTTGGTCGACCCTCAACTCACACAATCTATGATCATTATCTACTGATCAAAATCACCAGCATCACATCACGGAAATCAGTGAATTCTAAGGTACAGTTTCACTACTTGCTATTAATTTACAATACAACAACTGTAAGCTACTCGACGCGATTACAACACAGAATGTCCAACGTAATAGACAACGTGCATGTAGAACGGAGTACTTGTCTTTACTTTTCTCACTAGCTTTTAATATAGAATGGAGGGTTGCTGCAGTAGTCCATGTACTCGAACACAGTAACGTCACGGTCATATATAGCTCGTACCAATGCAAAACAACGTGGATTCACGCATGACCATGAGGGCGCTGTTCGGCTTGGACGAAATATAGAGACAACGCGTATCACTGCCTTTCTTTCCTGGATTCAACGAATACTTGTGAGTAAGGAATTCGAAAAAAATAAAACCGAAAGCTTCGTTACAATGCCAGATGTGTAAGTTTTAATTATCCATGTCCATGGGCCAAAATATTATCTGAACAAGTGCCAAAACCAAATGTACAATTTTCAAGTTTCAAAGCAAATAATTATTCTTCACTAAATATCACCACTCTTTATTAGTTCGTCAACTGCCACCAAAATGAGAATGTCAACGACTTGATGACAAACTGGTTTTGGATTTAACCTCAGTATGCAGTAATTCAATGTTGCTGGTATTTATATTTCTTGATGCAGTTGTTAGCACTGTCTGCGACGATAACATGTCCATCATCTGTCACAGCCAATCCATGTGGGTTGTTCAATTTATCATGTTGACTTTCAATGGATCGGATTAATGCACCACCATAGGTCAGTACCAGTATTCTGTGTGGGCTGGTTTCTGGTTTATCTGCAACAAGGATGTGATTGTCACTGTCTACAGCTATACCACTGCAATCGTGTAACTGGTCTTCATCTCCTAGGTTTTTTATCTTCCTTACCATCTCTCCAGTCTCTCTGCAGATCACTATCTGACCTGCTACGTCACTGACAAGAACGTCATCATTCTGACCAGCTGTTACAAAACCCGGAATACTCAGTTTACCATCCTGTTCTTCTCTACTACCAATCCCTCTGATGAATTCTCCATCCTGGTTGAATACAAAGATGCACTTTCCATCGGGATCAGCTACTAATATATGACCTCTTCTATTGACAGCAACATCATATGGCTTGACAAAGTCTTTGTGGGTGAATTCTTTTATCTGCTGCCCATCTTTATCAATTATGTGAACATACTTCTTATCCCATTCTACGAAAATCGTGATTCCGTTTGGAGTAACTGTGACACCCGTTGCAAACGTAAAAGGTGTTGGAATTTCATTTTTGTAGAGGCCATCTTTGTCAAGTACTTTAAGTCGTTTATCAGCATCAGCAACCATTATATCACCGTTCTCTGCAACCGTAACTCCTACTGGTGAGTTGAACTCTTTAGGACCAGTACCTTTCTTGCCTACTTTCCATACTGGTCTACCAGTATCGACTACATCTATCACATATGGGTTACCTTCAGCTGGGATACCATACAGATATACCTTCATACAATGGGGTCCTTCTTTTGTTGGTCGATACGTCACTTCATATCTACCATCTTCTTTGTCATTTATCTTTACATCTATGTATTGTCCTGTTGGGTCACTAACCGTGACTTTCACTTGCATTCCTGGAATACCTAGTGGACTGCCTGTTTGATCCAGTGGTGTCACGATTGTTGTACAGTCTGCATCCTTTCCAGTATTATATGTTGACACTCTACACGTGCATTTACCATCTATAACATGGAAAATGTCTACATTATACGGATTTCCTTCTACTTCGTTGTTGTAAATATGGACAGTTATATGATGTCTTCCTTCTATTTTCGGTTTGAATGTCACAATAATTCTCCCATCAAGTTGATCGTTTACTACAAAGTCAACGTCTTCCTGATCTGAATCACGAATTTGAACTTTGATAGGTAAACCAGAAATACCCAATGGAGTACCATTCTTGTTGAGTGGAGTGATGGTGGTTGTACATTCCTTGTTATTTCCTCCATTATGTGTTGACACTTTACACCTTACTTTGCCCTCAGAATTCAATAGTGTGTTGACGTCTATTACATCAATATTAAATGGGTTTCCACTTGCTTCAATTTCAAAAATGTGTACCGTCATCGAATATTGCCCTGGTTTAACGGGTCTATAGCTCGCCAAGTAACTGCCATCACGGTTTTCCTCTACTTTTACATCAATAGCTTGGCCATCAGTATCTTTAACTATAACATCTACTGGAATTCCTGGCACAACATTTCCTTTCTTGTCAAGTGGAATAATGGTGGTTTTGTATTCAGCATTCAACCCAGCATTGTGGGTGGACAATTTACACATCATTTTCCCTTCAGCGTTTTTCAGTCTTTCTTTATCAATCACATTTATTATAAACGGAGTTCCTACAGCATCAAACTCAAATATACGAATCTCCATCTTATGCTTGCCTTCTTGTGTTGGTGTATAGCTTGCTGTGTGTGTACCATCACCATTATCAGTAACATTACAAGCTATGTGTTGATTTTTAGGGTCTTGAACAGTGACATTGACTGGTATTCCAGGTATTCGTACTTGATCTCCCATTTTGCCGACTAGAGCGAGAGTAGACCTATACACTTCACCCATTCCAGCATTATAGGTAGACACATTACATATGGTTTTCCCATTATAATTTTTCAACCTTTTTTTGTCAATCACATTTATAATGTATGGGGTTTCGTCTGTTTGAACTTCAAATATACGAATCTCCATCTTATGGTGGCCTTCCTGTGTTGGTGTATAGCTTGCTGTGTAGGTACCATCACCATTATCAGTAACATTGCAGTCTATATAATCGCTGTTTGGATTTTGGATGGACACAAAGACTGGTATTCCAGACGATCCCAGTGGGTTCTCCATCTTATCTAGAGGAGTGATGGTAGATTTATATTCTGCCCCTTTGCCAGTATTGTATGTTGACACTCTACACATAGTTTTACCATTCTCATTAACAAGTTGTGCAACATCTACGACACCTATAATGTATGGGTTTTGTTCCATTGGAACACCATGTACATAAACAGTCATACGGTGATTGCCAGCCTTAGTTGGAAGATATCCAACTATGGATGTTCCATCCCCAACATCTTCTAGGTGATATGCTAACAGTTGTCCATCCGGTTCATGAATAGTGACATCAATCATCATTCCAGGCACATCAAGTTGTTTACCATCCTTATCCAGTGGAACAATGGTAGATGTGTACTTTGCACCTAGTCCAGCATTGTGTGTCGTTAATTGACATGGCATCTTACCATTATCATTCAGATGGCCTAAAATATCTTTCACGTCGATGTAGTATGGGTTATTTGCCAATGGACTATCATAAATGCAAACGGTCATTTCATGTCTGCCTTTAGTGATAGGTCTGTAAGTTACTTCATAGCTACCATCACCTCTGTCTTGGATCTTTGTGTTTATCTCGTTATCATCTGAATCTTTTATTGACACTTGAAGGGGTAGGACTGACATACCAAGTGGACTACCATCCATATCTGTAGGTGTGATGATTGATTTGCATACAACATCCTTTGTTGCAGTGAATGACTCAATGGTACACGTCAACTTCTTTTCAGGGCCAACAAATACTGAATTCTTTGTTGATATATCTGGTAGTGTGGAAGGATGAAAGAAGTGTGGATACTCTGCAGTCAAAGATTTGTGCTGTTTGAAGTCCTGTGAGGAAACGCTATCAAGTTGTCGACAGATGCTTGCCTTGGTAGTCAGCAAGTCAAAATCACTACTATGTTGTACAATATTTTCACTAAATCTGCAAGCTCCATCTGTTCCTGCTAGCTGTATCAGGATATCTTCTTTTTCCACAAGTAAAGATGCCTTCAGAAGATCTTCCCTGTCTTGTATAATTGACAACATTTCCTTCTCACGCTTTTGAAGTACTTCAATCCAATTTCGAAAGAATGATTTGACTCTGGTCTCTTGTTCTTGACTATTCTGTACAACATTGGTGTTTTCTTTGTCGATTTCGATAAGTGTGTCTCGTAGATTTTCGCGCTTCTCTGCTGCAGTTTTTATCTTTCCCTTGATAATATCTTTGTATTTCTCCATGGCCTTTCCAATTTCCATCACAATATGTCCTTCACTTCTTGGATGGGTTATAAAAGCACACTGTAGACACAGTGGTACTTGGCACTCATCGCTGTCACAGTACAAAGTAATTTCATGGTTTTCATGGTTTCTCTTACTGCAGTACTGTTTAGGACGGATGAATGATTCTATAGTTTCCCATGGATATGACTTTAGATCAGAAAGCGTCAATATGTCATGAGCACCAAGAGCAAATGTATGTATGTGTGCATCATGACAGAATTGACACAAAAATGCAACACAATCTAAACAGAATGACACTGATATGTCACCCTTTTCACCATGACAACTCTGACACGAGATGTCTTGGCCCTTTTGCAGGTTTTGCTGCTTCTCATAGTAATCTTTCTGATTCAAAATGGTGGCATTGGTTTGGAAACCTATGACACCTTTTTGTGGTGTTGTCGTAGACTGTGAACATATTTGACACTTAATCACTTCATCCTTGCCAATCCGTTCAGTCAAACAGGCTTGACAGAACACGTGGAGACAAGGAAGATATTTTGGTATCCGGGTACTTTTATCGTACTGGTTGCTACAGAGCCTACAGGTCAACACACAGGAATCGAAAGTAAACTTCTTTGAGGGGTCAGCTGATGCCATGTTTGGTATTCACTGAAAAAAAGCGGAAAGTTTAATCAACTGGTTGTAAAAAACACATTGCAGCTTTTTGTGTGCCAAATTGTTTAATAAGTGAGTGCTATGAACTTTTTACGTAAAGGTTAACATGTAAATTAAGTGCTACGTTTACAACTCAAATGGATATTAAAAGTGTGTTGCTTACTTGGTTTAAAACAATAGTACCGTAAACTTCTTCAACTAAATTCGAGAAATCCGAACGTTTTGATCCTGGCATTACCATTGAAGGAGAAAGCGACTGTAGGGAAAAATATATGTTTTCGTATCAAATGAGGCCTTCAGATTTTAAAAATTGAAGACCTGGGACTTGCTGACATCGAAGAAACATCTTGTATCAAAATACTATCATATATGTAAAGTAAAATGTTCACCTTTGATTGCCTTTACTTAACTGAACTGTTTAGAATTTCGTTTTCCTTGCAATTGAAAAGTTGTAAGTGTATAAGGTTACCAATGAATACATTCCTCTCAAAGAAGAGGGTCTAATAATAGTTCAGTACTTAAATGTACCGTTTACAAGTGGAGGGCCATGAGTTAAGTGAAGTGACACGCCATCGAGCGGACGATGGTGGCTGTAATTAACCCTGTATGGCCGTGTTTGTGTCTGTGTATTATAAAGTGTCAGCTTACCTGATGCAGAGGCCAACTGCTCCTGTACAGTTCATCTACCTTGAAATGGTTCGGGACTTATGGTGAGATACACATCACTTTCCCTGTTTCAGGGTATTTGGATAACTCTCTATTAGTGCAATTGGTTCAGCAAAGTACAACTTCTGGCAAACCAATTATTCTGTGACATGAAGAAATAAGTGAATACATTAACAATAATACATATCACTCCGATCGATATTGTATTATATATTAGTGACGACATTATAAGGGGCTTCACACTACCAGAAATAGTCCGGACTGGGACCGCTTTAACTTTTGGTCCTCTCTAAAAGTACTGTGTGAATGCGTTAAATCGGTCTAAGTCCAACTTTTTTAAGTCCAGATGCAATAGGTGGACTAAGTCCCGGACCAGATTTGTATGTGTGAACGCATTTAGAGCGTACACATATCGAGTAGTTTAAAGATCTCATTGTATACATAAACAATAACTTATCTAAAGAAAATACAGAAAATACAGAAATATACAGGTGTGTGTGTGTGTGTGTGTGTGTGTGTGTGTGTGTGTGTGTGTGTGTGTGTGTGGAGGGGAGTGTCATTTTGGAAAATGTGGTTTTTACTGGTCACTTTGGCTTTGGGTCAGTTAGAGAAAACCCATGTCCAAAACACCCCTCTCTCCCCCCCCCAGTCAATTAAAAATGCCCGGCTCCTAAGATATGGCCTAATTACTAAAAATCATTAATTATGCAAATGACTCATTAATATCAATGGTGAGGTGAAAATGATGGACGTACTCAACCAGTTACTACAATCTTCAGACTATCTTTATTAGTACCAATGTTTCGGCAATACAGAAATTGCCTTCTTCAGGGTAAAAAAAAAACCTAATAGATAAAAATGGATAAAATCGAAAGTTACAAAATTGCACGTTGTACAAGTGTGGATATAAAATGTTAAAGACTTGAAAGTAAAAATATAATTACAGCAAGGTGAAAAAATTGCACTAATCTAGATCGTGTGGTGGTGTCCGTGGATGGTGTCCTGAATGAGAATGAGAAGGGTACCCTTAGTTTAAGTTTTTAAAAAGACAGGTGGTAGGGCCACCTATCTTGGAAGAGAGAGAGAGCGTGTGCCAATAGGCGGAGGAAACTGAGAAAGAAATGGAAAGGAAGATGATAGTGTGCCTGACTGATATATGAGAGTTCATGTTGTCTTCTAAGTCTCGTTTTTGCAGTGTGCATCTTACATAAACCACTTATTTGGAAATGAGTAAGTTTATGCCTGGGTTGATTGAAATGTTCTGATACAGGAGTTGATTTGTTGTTGCGAAGTATGTAAACATGTTCACAAATGCATCTCTTAAATTCTCTTTTGATTTCCACGATGTACTGTTTAAGACACTTGTCACATGTGACGTTGTAAATGAGATTGCGAGTGGGGCATGTGATGTGACCTGTGATATTATGAGTGTTGCTGTTGTTAAAATGGTCGTGCTGGTTACAGTGTTACCTTCGATGATAAATTTACATTGGTTACATTGACCACAGCGTTTAGTAGTGCCAGGATTATCACAGATGTTTTTTTGAGGTAAGAGGTAAACCAGAGGTAAGAGTGACGATCTGTGGGTTTGCTATAAATGGATGTGACAATGTTGTTATCTTGTATCGACATGAGAGTGCCTATTAAGAAAGGAACATTTTCTGAACTGTACTCCATTGTAAATTTGATAGTTGGATGGATATGATTACAATGTTGGATGGAAGTTGTGTAATGCTGTTACACCATTTGTCCAAATGAAACGAATATCATCTATGCATGTATCTTCCCAATCTGTTTGGTTTGAGATCACTGACTTGTAATACTTGATTCTCAATTTTGCCCATGGCAAGATTAGCAGATGGTGGTGGTGCGACCTTTGACCACATGGCTGTGCCATGTGCTTGTAGATAGTAATTATCATTGAATGTGAAATAGTTGTGATCAAGAATAAAATTTGGCATTTCTATGATCAGTTCTGGATTGTCTATCTTATACTAATGATCTGTGATATAGTCTTTTTACAGCTTTGAGACGGAACTTGTGTGGTATGTTTGTATTTAGGGATTTCACATTCATGGTGACAAGAAGAGCTAATAGTTTCATCAATAAGATTTTTGACACAAGTGTGTTCTGGTATTGTGAGTGTGTGTACCAAATTATATAGCACTTGAAGCTTGCATTCTTCAGATATAGCCTAATTACTGAAAGCCATTAATTATGTAAATGACTAGAGAAAACTAAATGCTACATCATCAAGCTTTTCAGGGTATATGTGTTTTGTTATGTTTGAAGTATGTACCAAATTATAATGAATTTGAAGATTATTTTCTAAAGAGATTGCTCAATTATAAAAACTCATTAATAATGCAAATGACTCATTACCACTACAAGGTACATTACCAAACTTTATAGGACATATGCAGTTTGTTATCATCAATATATAAACATAATTATATGGAATTTAAAGTGACAATGCATTCTTAAGATATAGCCTAATTACTGAAAATCCTTAATTATGTAAATGAACCATTAATATTCATAGAATGTCTATCAAAACTTAATCAGTTCTAGCCATCATTGTAAAGAATATGAGCACCATGACACAGACAGACAAACAGACAACTAGTATCCCTAAAATAGCACCGTCCCTTACGGAAGATAAAACTTCACGTAATAAGGCGGTAGGTTGTTTGAAAAAAAAAACCAGATAAAAAACGGTATAGATTAAAATAACTAGTCAGACACACACACACTTGTACTCACCACGCTTGCTTAACCGTGTTTAGTACGTTGTTTCTATTATTATTCACCGTATGTAACTTTTTTAGAAGACATGTACTCACTGATAGGTCCTGAAAGTAGAAGTTCAAATTGCATTAAAACTAAAGATCGATAACCTACAAGAAATCTACAGAAAGGTATACAGGAATGTCCCGACGTACCACAGTGTTAAATTTAATCATGAGAAGTTTATGAATAATATGGCTCACTTCCTTATCGAGTTTTCAATGTATGTGTCGTCACACACTTGTATTGCTAGGGATTCTGAAGCTGTAGTCGTTACGGAAGCTGTGTATATTTTTGGCTATTTCAGTTTTCATTTTGTTATACATGCACTTACCTGCTATCCTGAAAAACCTATGTTAAAACCAACGACATTATATTAAAAGATGTGGCAATGCATAAGCCACTATACTCGTTTTAAAAACACTACAAAATGTCCCTTCCACCATGACTACCACAAATAAACATGAAGACATACGCACCTCTTGTGTAATGTGCATTCGGTCACACTAGAACTGTTGTTCTCAATACAACTGCACCTTATTGGATTTTGAATGTCATGTGACTCCTTCAAATCACATTCCTTATACCTTGTGACAAAAAGGTCACGTAATGTCAAAGGTGAAACCATACTTTGAAAACTATGGAATGTGTCTAGCCTCCTTGTTTCATTGTGCTGTGAACTTTGACTTATGCACTCAGGTAAACATGAACACACAATAATTATACCACAGTGTACGTAGCAAGGCGTCACAGTAGACGAACATTTCATTTCACTCTGTGTTTACAAATGAACCTCAACCCCATAAAGATTTATACCACAGTTTACATAAAAAGGCATCACAGTAGACGAACATTTCATGCTACCCCACCGAAGTTCATTCTGTATTACTGAATGAGGTGATGATTGTATGAGGTGACCATTGTTATTTAAATAATAGTAAATATGATAACAAACATTCCTAAAATCGTTTGCTGCAAACTAATCATACATGTGACCTTTTCATAGCACTATTTCCTAAATAAGCATGTGAGCAGTAAATTATAATTCCATTTGGCGTACGGAGTAAAAATGGTCCTAAGCATTGTATCATGATAGGCTGACATAGTTCATGTGATTTACAACATAGATAAACAAATGATGAATGATAAAGGTGGAAGAAAGGTTTATCAATAAAAATTCTAATAATTAAGTTAGTCAATTTTCAGGCTATTGAGAAATATTTTTAGTATAATAATTTAAGGACACCCACCATCTTTCAAATATGTTTTTTTTTCATGACACTAAGCTTGATGTTGGTAGTTTGTAGTGGTGGTGCTTTTAGAATGGCCAGTCTCATCATTGTTATGAGAACTAGAAGAATGTAGAATTCTGTCGGCATCAGCACGAACGACTCAAATTATAGTGACCCATCAGTGAACGGCTAAAAATGTTGCCACCTCCTCACCTAAGCCGTCATCTAGGACGCCCTCACAGGGTATTAAATGCCATGTGTTTCACTAGTAAAGCTTGGCGAATGTACGGTTTTATAATTACGTGATATCTTTTATACTATTTGTTACTAAAGATTAGTACATCTCTGCTTTTCCCATATTTTTTAGGTCACCAGCTGTCATACCATGATCTGTACACCTGAAAATTCGGGGTTCAAAGGTATATAATCATTGTAATATATATTTAATAGCCAATGAAAAGCGATGGTTTGACACAAAAAGTAAATCAACCTTAGACCAGAGTTAATCTGAATGCCTTCCGTAAGGCCAAAGGCTTTAGATTATTGTTCCTACACACAATAATTTTGAAAACATATGTGGTTAGTTATGTTTGAAGTTAGTCTGGATGAACAACCTGTGGTTCTAACCACAGTCTGGTCAATTGCCCTCAATCAGCACACATTCCTGTGCTCCCTCCTGCTGTGTTCATATAAACATACTTATGTTGATGGGTTCCCATGTCATATAGTTTCAAGGACTGTCAGTGGAGTCCTGGTTGGACATTGGACATAGCCAAAACAGTTGTACCAAATGAATATTTAATGAACAATGACCACAGCCCTTTATTACTAGTGACATGCTCTGTTTGGGCTTTGCTCACCATGGGGTTGAACCATAATTAACACCTTTTGTCCGGGTCTTGACTATACTGTGAGTGGAGGTATAAATGTTAACGATACTGTATAGGAATTAGACTAGTTTGAAGTATGTACCAAATTGTATTGAATTTGAAGAGTGCATTTCTAAGATATAGCCTAATTACTGAAAATCATTAATTATGCAAATGAGTCATAAATCTAAAAGCTAAATCAACAAGCTTTGTCAGAACATGTGTGATTAGTTATGTTTCAAGTATATACAAAATTGAAGTATGCGTTTGAAGATATAGCCTAATTACTGAACATCATTAATCATGCAAATAAGTCATCAAAACTAAAAGCTATATCACAAAGCTTTTTTAATAGCTATGCGCTTTGTTATGGTTGATATAAGTAGCAAATTATATCGAATTTGAAACATGCATTCTTAAGATTTTGCCTAATTACTGAAAATCATTAATTATACAAATGAGTCATTAAAACTAAACGCTATACATTATCAAACTTTATATGGTATATGAACTTTGTTACCATCAATGTATGTACCAAATTATCGTTTTGTTCTGCCAGCCGTAATTCGTTTTAAGGCCATTCATGAACTGTTCAAGTGAATGGGTACCCACCCCATGTCTTCATCTATCTCTCTCCCTATAGTCCCCTCTCACTCTATCAGAGGTTGGATAAAAATGTATGTGTGTCATCTTTGATTTTGATATGTTGATGTCTTTGCAGTTTCCTGTTTTCTCAGCTAGACTGTTCTCCTTTACAGTAACTATCTTCTGTTGTCTCAGTCTATTAGCACTTTAGCATTTACTAGACATATCCTCTCATATACACCTCTTTTTCCCTTAGCGACATTTCATTTATCAAACACAGCCTTTCGCTCACATGATTTGTCGTTCCTCTTCCATCAGTTGATCCAATGCTTTTTCTAATTTCAGTTTCTTACCAGGACAATTGTATAGAAGTCCAGTTATAATGATTTTTGCACTAGAGGTCTCCATCGATTAAATTATAACCGTCGAGCTTAACATGGACTTGTTCCTGGTTGTCCCATCTACTCAGTGTCTTGCAATTCGAACATTGGTATTTGCTTGTACTTGGGAGCTCGAGCTGAAACATACTCTTCCATCACATCAACAAAAATTGTACATCTTTTTTTGTCAAGATTTGTTGTCGAAGGCCAAGGGGCCCTTTTCATTTACGGCAATATTGAACGGTTTAATATTTAGGGTTGTCGGTGGTTAAACCACCTGCCTTTTACCACTGCACTACAGCTGAGGTTTGAGCCTCTTACCACTGCACTACAGCTGAGGTTTGAGCCTCTTACCACTGCACTACAGCTGAGGTTTGAGCCTAGTCTAGGTTTGAGTGGATTTACCAAGCTGTAAGTAAGAAGCTTAAGGTGTCATTCAGTTTGACTCTACCGAATAATGCAGGTTTTCCCAAGGTACTCCGGTTTCCTTCTGCTCTAACACAGATCCTGTGGAGGCCTCCTGTTATTGGGGAATGCCTGTTGGATGGTAAATAGATAAATAAATAAATAAATAAATTACAGTGATATCATTGTATTGACTTCCATTTCTATTGTGACGTGGATACCAGTGATATCATTGTATTGACTTCCATTTCTAGTGTGACGTGGATACCAGTGATATCATTGTATTGACTTCCATTTCTAGTGTGACGTGGATACCAGTGATATCATTGTATTGACTTCCATTTCTAGTGTGACGTGAATACGAGTGATATCATTGTATAGACTTCCATTTCTAGTGTGACGTGGATACCAGTGATATCAATGTATTGACTTCCATTTCTATTGTGACGTGGATACCAGTGATATCAATGTATTGACTTCCATTTCTATTGTGACTTGGATACCAGTGATATCAATGTATTGACTTCCATTTCTAGTGTGACGTGGATACCAGTGATATGATTGTATTGACTTCCATTTCTAGTGTGACGTGGATACCATTGATATCATTGTATTGACTTCCATTTCTAGTGTGACTTGGATACGAGTGATATCATTGTATTGACTTCCATTTCTAGTGTGACGTGGATACCAGTGATATCATTGTATTGACTTCCATTTCTAGTGTGACATGGATACCAGTGATATCATTGTATTGACTTCCATTTCTAGTGTGACTTGGATATGAGTGATATCATTGTATTGACTTCCATTTCCAGTGTGACGTGGATATATTGTATTGACTTTTCTCGATTTCTATGTCTGTGTATCTTTTGTTGATGTTTCGTTTTTCTTATTCGACCTTACTCTTCAATATTAATTCTTTGTTCGACAAAAGTACTTTTTAGGACATCTATCTTTCTCATATTTAATTTAATTTCTTCTTCTTTTCTGTCAACCTCTTCCTGTCACAATCTGATTAAAATCCGATGTAGATGTCGGCTAATCGTGCATTGCTATCTTACCATCGTTATTTTGCCTGAATTGACCTTTTTGGTACATGTTTACATTTTTTAGCCTCTAGAGGAGGCGATCAGGCTAAAAACGTAAACATGTACTACGAAGGTCAATTCAAGCTAAATAACGATGGTAAGATAGCAATGCACGATTAGCCGACATCTACATCGGATTTTAATCAGATTGTTCCTGTCATAAACTGGCGTCATTTTCCCGAGCCCCAAGAGTTTCTGTTATACTTGGGATTTCTCTTCCTTTCCGTCGCCTCAATAACTTTGAGGGTATCTTGTAGTTGGTTGTACCAAGAGAAGACGTTCAATGGATTTGAGGATATCTTGTAGTTGGCCTAACCGACGGAGATCTTTCTTTCTCTTTTTGGTTATCCAAGTTATCATTTCTTCTATTTGATTTTGTTGAGTTGATGTTTCTGTATTAAGCACTGTCATACATCTGACTATAAAGACGGTGTCTGGTTGGAGTACTAAAATTATTCACACGAGTTTGCTAAATTATGATCACGTTCCAAGCATAAAATAGATCACGACTTCAGAGAGTACAGGTTGTTATTTGCTTACAACCCTTTCAGTGCTTCATGGAAAACAGACCGTTACATGGGTAGAATAACGAATGTATATTCGGATCAATTACTCCTCCCTCTTTATAGCATAAGAATATATTTATGGCTTGAACGACGTTGACCAAATTAATGTGCTCTGAGCAGTACTAGTGTCGTAAGTACCTTTGATAAACCACACATTTGAGCGGTAAAACTAAATCAAATGAATTTATTTTCATTTCACCCATATTGTCTCAATTATTACTTTGTAGCCTCATAACTTTTGGGTGAATTGCGCATGCGTTTAGATAGCAAATATAGATAGTGGCCAGAGGTAGAAAATAATATTTATGAGCATTGAGCTGAGGACGGCTGAAGGATGCATGGATAGATACATTATCAGACATGCCATACTGACCTATTTAAATGTATTAATCGTCTGCAAACATTGATATATACCAACTTATCATAACGGTACGAACACGCGGTTGCTGGTCAGGTCAAGGTGTATCTCTGCTGGCAAAGCTGTTGATTTGTTTCAAGCACAGCTAAACTGTTGACATTTGAAGAAAAAAACAGCAATTGCAGACATTTAGTTGAAGACGCAAACACTACGTTGCAAGATGACTGACGACATTGAATTACGGCACCGAACGGACCAAAACGAATTCAAACAGCCGATGGACAGCAACACTCCAGTGACGAATTATTTGGATTCACCAGTCGGAAGTGTTACTGATAAAGACGATGGAGGGCCGGTTGTAATGAAAAAGCAAATCACCTTGCTTTCTGCAACGTCTGTCATTGTAGGTTCGATTATTGGCTCAGGTATTTTTATTTCACCGAAGGGAGTTTTAGAATATAGCGGATCAGTTGGAACAGCTCTGATAGTATGGGGACTTAGTGGTGTACTTGCCTTCCTCGGTGGATTTTGCTATGCAGAGTTAGGAACTTCGATTCCCAAGTCCGGCGGCGAGTATACTTATTTGAACGCAGCATTTGGTCCATTATTAGCTTTTTTAATGCTATGGATTAACTTTCTCATAGTTGCACCAGCAAGTGTGGCCATCATCACTCTTACGTTTGCTATCTATGTCGTTCAACCCTTCTACGGCGACTGTTTACCACCAGACTGGGCAGTGATTCTGATCTCGGAAGCATGCATTAGTGAGTATATCAGATATGTACCCCATCCTAAATAGTCATTAACATTGTAATGTAATGTAATGTAACAGGGTCACCTTGTATGCGAAAGCTGTCAATAAGTACAGAATTTAACCCCAAAGGGAGTTTTTCCTGTCTTGGGAACAAAACATCACGTAGAAATTCTTGGAAGTAGTCCAAGAATTCAGGTACTAATTTCAAATTTGAGAAAATTGCTGTCCTTGAACGCACGATATGTAATTATGGTGAGCAACTTCTAAATTGCTAATCCTCACAGACAAAATATGCCGCCAAAAATCCACATTGTCTAGCTGACACTTGATAACGTATGGTCGCTCAGTGCAGTCATCAACTTAATCACTGATCTGACAACCTTGAACGCGAAACAATGTTCGCCATTTGTAATCATTGAATCCATATGAAATACTGAAGTTAAATATTGCCCAACACACTTGACGTTTGTTATCATACTGTTACCGTTGTCTATGTCACTGTGAAGGCCAAGTCTCTCTCGGCTGGCTAAATTTGTACGAAAACGAACCATTTTAACCTGTCTGAACTGAATTAATGTCAAATTTCCTTTCCATATAAGGTCCATATCTCTATATTACAGGCACCGACATGATACATTTTTTGATTGATTTAAGTATACTAAATGCCACCAGTTAGTGTTTTTTATGGTAGAAATGGCTCTGTGTTCAATTCTAGGTTATCAAGACAAATCAATTTATTGTCAGTTGCATTCAGTAGAGACAGGTGTGAAAGATAACCTCTGAACTCAACTTTAACAACTTCTATGCACCACTCCAGTTATCATGCACACACTCTAACTAAATTTATGGACAAAACGACATCCACAACCCACCAGCAAGTTGATGATAATATTTGAAGCTGACGTTAGATTGTTAATAACAGTGCTACGTACATGTATCTGAAGATGGCACACATCGTCGTAAACCCTCTTCAAGGCCTTTTTACGGCACTGTCCAAAACGTACTCACCAGCAGATTATATATACATGTATAATCTGGCTTGCAATAATGAGCTTTATTTAGTTTATTCAAACTCTATTTAAAAGGGGTTAAAACCAAACAGATAACCTGCTTAGCTAAAAGCTAGTCTTCCGTAGAGCCCTCTAAAAGACAACAAAAACAGAATGAGTAAAATACAGACAGAAGTACAAATATAAGACAAATACGGGATCAAAAGAACTGACAGAAACACTCATTTTAAAAGATACTTCTACAAAATTCGTTTTAAAAACGTTTAAAGATGGTGAACTCCAAATTTTTTCAGTAAGTTTATTAAAGGTGATTGCACCAGCATGTCTTAATACTATGGACGTTGTCATTAATTTGGTTGTAGGGAAATATAGACCATTGGTTTGGCTGCTGAGTCTGGTGTTGTGGGATGATACATCATTGATCCTAGTAAACATGTCTGAAATATATTGAGGTGTCAAATTGTTGAGTGCTTTGTAAACAAGGTAGCTGGTTCTGTACCTGACTCTTTCTTGTGCAGTCATAATTCTGCAGATGGAGTAGTTCAGTAGTGATGACGCATCTCTTCATGGCTATCAGAGCTAGTATACGTGTATAACGCATACAAAACTTGGCATTAGAAAAGTAATTATAACTGTTATCAAGTGGGGTAAAACTTGCTAGTTGTGTTCACACATGAGTATGTCAGAGGTCACAGACGATGAGCTATCATCAAATCCCGATGCAGAAATATGAATGAACATTCACTATTATGAAATACTGCAATTCTCACAAATATTTCAACCGCTGTACAACTGAGAATGGGGCACTTTTACAGGAATTGTAGTATTGCTGTTTTGAAATAAAACTTATGTTGACGATTTTAGCAACCAAAAAACACTGGAGGCCCATGCCAGGCTTAATTGCTTTAAGGTATTTGACAAACAAATCGGGGGGGTGCTGTTTTCAACTATTTCAAAGAATGGCAGATCATTTTCTTCTGAAACTTAATGAAAATTTTACATGTAATGACTTGAGTCGCTACTGTTCATAAAGTGGGAGATTAAAAATATAAACCACCGAAGAGCACGTGACATATATTGCTATGAAAATTGTGTCCTGCCTTTACACAAATAGATATGTCAACAACAACAACAACAACAACAACAACAACAACAACAACAATCATCATCATCATAAAATAAACAATCATGAACAACACAGTATTCAAATTCTACCAGCGTTCACTGAAATACATTCTTCGGGCCATGTGTACAAACAGTCACTGGGTTAGAACCCCCTCCCCCCCTCCTCCTATAAATAGTTACTCCCATTATATAACACCAGATGTATTACATCGTATGATATTTGGTGTGATGCAATAGAGTCATTATTTGTAGAGGGGCAAAGGGATGGTATAACGAAGTGGCAGCGCTGTATATAAGATCCAACGATTTCATTTCAATATAGATGTTTATGCGTGTGATGTGTCGGAGTATGTCAGAGGTGGTTTTACCGTGACGACGACGAAATTAAGTATGCAGTCGATCCGGTATACATTCTTGAAGCTAGTGCTAAATCCCAGGAAGGGGGGTACTCAAAAGAAAGGCCGTCAAATACCAAGAATCATAATTACCTTGCTAAAATCATCAAAATGCTACGTGGTGGGGTTGTGTACGAGAGATGTGTGCCCGGGCTGTGCGAGTATCGCTATGTTCATGATGTTACGTTCATGATGTCAATTAATATAAAGATGAGCAAACTAGATGCACGACTGTACCCATATACATGTACGTGTGTCATCCTCGTAAATCAGCGCCACCAGGCTTGTTCGTTGCAATGGTAAAATACCAGAGGACACTCTCCTCGTTGGATGAGATTGAAGATACATGAATGCCGCCCTCTAGAATGTGAGATTATACAAGTACTGACTTTCTAGCTCCGCTATCAGGTGACGATTATCCGTCGTCGTCCGTTCATAACATTTTTCTTTCGTTTTCTTTTTTCTTTAAAAACACTCTTTTATCAATAAAATCAGAGTGCTGTGATACTCGGTATGTAGGTACCTAGAGGGGAGTCTATTCAGATTTGTAGCTTAATTTAAATATATCCAAATATTTCTCAACAAATTCAACATTCGAGGTTCATGTTGTCAATCTCCTTCACCATGTGTAGCATGAACACAGGGGAGCTTTTCCTACCAATAGATCACTTATTACAAACATATTTGAGATTGTCATCGTTTCGAGAAGTTGTCAGATCACTCATACCAGAGGGAAATCTGCTGAAATCTTGACACGGTTGTCGTCGATGACATTCTCAACGTGGTCGGCAGTATATACTTAGCAATCACAGTAACGTGCACGTGTTACTTTGACTATGATTGGTATAATTTTGGTCACCATGGTAGCAAACATCTATGAAGAAAGCAATAACTATTTGCTCTGACAAAACTTCCATTAAAACCAATTTAGTATATTTTGTGTGATTGTATTTGTAATGTGACATAATGACGTGAATGGAGTAAAACAGGACAACTATCGTCGGGCAGAACTACGACTGATGCAAACATGTACATGATGTATGCAAATAACAAAAAGCAATACCATTTCGCAACAAATCATACCCGGTCTTTCCTATTCCTTGCGTGGATTTCTTAATTGCATCAACTTTGGCCGAGTAGTCTCGATACAATTGTATCAATTAACTTATTTGATGATCATATCACATCTACATATAACTAAACTGGGTAAACCTGGTATTAACCTTTCTATACTCATATATAGAAAACATTTCAATATCCGCATTCTTAATCACTTTGTTTTGAATTCTGGAAATGTATTGGTCGATAGGCCCTACACGTGTAGCCTGGGTGTATGACTGGTGTGATTAAATATCAACATTGCTGGGTGTGACCATAAGAGTCGGTATGTCATTGATGTATGCACGTGCCTAAAACTCGCATTCGTCGATGGGTGTTTTGTGGTCCGGCACGGTCTAGATTATGATGTAGTGATAACAGATTTCGAGCATTTGTTGTTTCGTCACGTTGTCTGCTTCATACGCCTTCAGCTAGAGAAGACAACTATGTACAAAACACAAACACAAACACAAACACAAACACAAACACAAACACAAACACAAACACAAACACAAACAAACAAACAAACACAAACATGACTGGATTCTGTTAATTTAATAGTGTGGTGGTAGCGATGTATGTATGTATGTATGTATGTATGTATGTATGTATGTATGTTTGTGTGTATGTTTGTGTGTATGTGTATGTGTATGTGTATGTGTTTGTATGTGTGTGTGTTTGTGCGCATGTGGACTGTATGTCCATGTAATTATACAATGGCCTGTTTGATCATTTTATTTCCATATACATATGTTTTATAGAAGCTGATTGGTCGTCTTCCTTCAACTATTGCTAATATTCACGTGGTTCGTTTTCTACACTACTAAACCTGTTTTTGAAATATGATTTAGCCTAATATAAGCATGTAAATAATTTTAAGATAAAGACATGGTTTAAAACTTCAGAGCGTCTTCTTCAGTCCAGTTCCTATACGGTATCGTTACGATTTACACCTCCACTCACAGTATAGTCAAAGGCGTTGCTCTAGAAGTCCCGATAAGCATGAGATGCACTTTAAAATTCATCCACAGCCACCCACGCAGTCATTAACATCATGTCTTTGTTAATCAATCACAAAATGCTAACCAATAAAACAATCCCTCATAAAGTTAGTGTTTATTGGGGCAGTTATATAATGTCCAAATATGGTATACTTGTCAGCTCACGATGCTACTTATATACTGTTTACGTCACTATAGTAGTTGGGGTTTACTAATTGGATGAACAACTTTTTGTGCTGCCTGGGGGAGTTTGACCAGATGTGGTTTAGTTAGAAAACGTGTTGGAATCCAGACTAATCTTCTTCGACTTTTTATACATTGCTGGTGTTGCTAGATTCCGTGACAAACGAAACAGTTGTACTCACCGGCCATTTCTATTTATTTCTAACCGTATCTATATCTATAACACGATGGTACACACTTCGAGATACAGCACAAGGAAGTGTTTTATGCAGCCATTAGACGCTATTATTGCAGTGTGAATTTTCCACCTGCAGTAAAAACATTGTTCCACTTTCGATATTATAAGATATTCCAATTCACACAATTCGTTAGGAAAACACGTCATAAATAGCTTGGCAAAAATCGCATACAATATTATTTTTCATCTAGACCCCTTATTCTGAAACTTACTTTTGAAACATATGTTTTTTTATAGAATCTCAGACAAAACACTGTCGACCTAGACAAATAGTTTTGAAAAAAAATATGTTTTATTGTTATTTCTAAAATAGTATTTTGACATATTTAAGACTCAGACGAGGGTGAGATATCTGACCTCCGTACAAATACGAATGTAGGCATTTAAATCTCAGTAGACTATTTGAGGTTAAAGTGGACGAAGATTGTAGTATTTATTTTGGCTTTCTCAGTTTTAAAAGAAGTTTATTATGCATGGCTTCCTACTTGAAAAATTAATGTGAAGCAACATAAGCTTATGCCAAGTCCTTGTTTGTAACTCAATAAATTGCAAAAGTTCGTACAATAACACACTTTTGCAATGTATTGAGTTACAAACACAAACTTTATCAATGTTGTTTCAGATTGATTTTTCAAGTAGGAAGCCATGATAAAATTGTTTTATAAAATTACGAAGTTCGAATGAACTAACTGTATGTAAGTAGGCTATCTATTCTATACTGCGTGAATATAGGTATTGAAGTCTAGATATCGTAGTTGGTCAGATACCATCGTGATTAGTTTGACCCATGTGTTCGCATCTAGTAGAAAATAGATCTTTTATCTCTCTGACCCCCAAGTGTCCTTCAATATAATAGTTAGTGATTGTCTATTATATTGTTGATTTACCTGGAGTTGATAATCAGACAGCAACCACTCCATTCTAGTATCATATACACCACGGCAGTCCAAAGAATAAGCATGCTCACTGATCTTCATTAGCCCACACGAGAGATCGAATCGGTACCCCTCGAAGTTACTCCGTCACCGTCAACGTTTTACGAGCGATACGATACGAGACATTCATCTGAAAAGCGAACCAGAACGCGACACTAACACGATGACGGACAATGTTGAGTTGAGACAACGAAGGGATGTTCCCGATGATGTTCCCGTGGACAACGTGGCGAATTATACAGATTCGCCGGTCGGAGATGATAATGCTGGGGGTGATGAAGGGATTGTGATGAAGAAGCAAATTAGTTTGGTCTCTGCAACATCTGTCATTGTAGGATCAATCATTGGCTCAGGTATTTTTATTTCGCCTAAAGGGGTTTTAGAATATAGCGGATCCGTGGGAACAGCTCTGATCGTCTGGGGACTTTGTGGTGTTCTCGCTTTCCTTGGCGGACTTTGTTATGCTGAGTTGGGAACAGCGATCCCTAAATCTGGTGGCGAGTATACATACTTGAACGAAGCCTTTGGAGAGTTATTAGCTTTCCTGATGTTGTGGATCAACTTTGTTATCGTTGCACCAGGAAATGTAGCTATTATTAGTCAGACCTTCGCCATTTATGTTGTTCAGCCTTTCTATGGTGACTGTTTACCGCCAGATTGGGCAGTCGTCCTCATCTCTGAGGCGTGTATCAGTAAGTATATGTGTTACTAGTACTGTTACAAATCCAAACACATAATGTGTATGAATTATAAATAACCCCCCAGTTCCACCTGTAGACTTAATCATTCTGTAACCCAACCAGGTTTGCTCGCCACACACCAACAAATGCCTCCCAAATTACCTAGGTAAGTTCTATTCGGCATCGCTGTACTATTCTTCAAGTAAAAACCTGCTGATAAACGATTACAAATGATACCAACCATAATACAAGTGTCGGTAACTATATATCATAAATGTTTATGTTTAAAAACTGTATACATATATAACACGTGCTATAATATGCTGTTTAGTCGACATCACGTGTATCACCACCACCCTTCAATAAACCCACGTGTTTTCAAACTAGTCTATATTGGGATTTTTCTTTCAAACTGAAAACTCTAAAATGATACATGTCCACTCTACATTATTTTGGAATTTGTTTGGTATAAAATGGGGTTCCAGAAGGAGACATGACAGGAGATGTGCGGTTAATGTAGACGAATTCCCGCCAAGTATAATATTATGGATTGTAACGATCACTAATTATGTCTCATTACAAACTGTGACAAAGGTTGACATTATATCTCTATATCATTTATCACCTTGACCCAAATTTCCTGATCGAATGTCAAATGATGTAGATTATTACTAAATGCCTCATATTGTAGTTACGAAAAAGCAATAATTCGCCGTTTGAAAAGACCAGAAATTTGTTTTGAAAATTAAGCGTATAGTGGTGAGACTTTTAGCTGTTTACTGCGCTGTCGAGATACAACGTTACCTGATATTTACGTGTAATAGCTGGCCGTACTTCCGAGGAGAATACGAGGACTAGGATGTGCGACATGTTATTGATATACGGTGTAGTCTCGACAACGCAGTAACGTAAACAGGCTATGAGACGTTAATCCATAGCGCCTTTTTTCTGATGAAATATTGTCTAATGGAAGTTCATCTGTGTTGATAAATAATAGTATTGAATTGAACTTCGCGTGTGCATAAGGTCACGTGTACTGAATAGCGGGTGAATCTGTTGACAAAGACTGAAGTGTGCAGTCAAAAATTTCAGGTGAAATTCTCAAGTTTGTGTTTGGAACAAAAGTTCAATTCAATAATAATTCTCTATTTTTGTGATGGAACATCTATTTGGTGATCCAGTTTGCATGATGCAATACCACGCTAACGTTAATATGTAAATTTGTACTCTGTAAAATAATTTGTCATCACAGAGACAGAATGATGTGAATTGCGCCAACTCTGTTAATATATATCCAATAGTTAAGGTATACATGTCCACATTGCATCGTCTGCTATGTGCAACGTTGTATGTAGTAGGGAACACAACCCAAACGTTGTTAAATGACAATTCTGTCTTGAGATGAAAATTGGTTTGATTACTGATTATACTACTGAACATGTTAAGGTTCAACAAATGTATGCGAAGTTCATTAAGACGAGAACTTTTTTATAAGCTATTGTAGTTGTCCTTTTTATTGTGTATACCAACTGCATGTTTGGCAGTTATCGATATTTTGCAAATAATAATAATAACAACAACCACCACAATCGCACATGTGTGAATGAAAAACGACGCCATAGGGAGTAAATATGTATTGTTTTGAAAATTATCAATATATAAACAGTGATATCTGTTTGATAGTCATCAGTGAACTTTGCTATCAAGCTCGATTTTTCGAATCACCGTATACCCTATCGAGACCCCTTAGGAGTACGCTTGATATTACTTTTTTAAATCAAATTATATAAATTATACCAATACAATACAATACAATACAATACAATACAATACAATACAACACAACACAACACAACACAACACAACACAACACAACACAACACAACACAACACAACACAACACAACACAATACAATACAATACAATACAATACAATATGTATGGCTGTATCATGTTGTACGGTAAGATAACCGACATGGACGTTTGTCTTGCTAGTATAATTGAATTGTTTATATTACCCAGTGTTTTATATTGAAACCATGTCCTTGCTATGATAGTTCAAGTCTTTCCACGGATTCCAGACTTAGTCTACAACTATGATAAGCTACGTTTCCCTCTACCTGGTTTAAAATTAAATCTAATGTTAAAGTGTTGTTGTCAGCTAGTTCGTGTTGATCTTATTATACCTTTATTTTCACTTGATTCGTCCATGATGATTCGTCCGTTGATTTTCAAGTTTACGTACACGTCACGTAATACTAAGACATCGAAATTAACTTTAATAGTGGCAAGCTGAGCTCATACGCCTTTTGTCAAGTGAAAATACTTACATATAACCTTGATTAAACTATTCTAGTGTAATATAACTGTCGATACATGCCTTCTATGGCACTACAAATATCTTCTGGCATTGTTAGAACTGTTCATTGCATAGTGTTGATTTCCAGTTCTCTTCCTTACTTGTTTATGCATGATCGACTGCTTGTCCAGTGTGATAATCTCTCAAAAGATGAGCGATAAAGCAAACTGTTAATGTAAGTGATCTCTCGCCAATTATAAGATTAGGGGTGTTTTGATTTAGATGAAAGGAGGAGAATGGACAAGAAGGCGTCTTTATTTAGTCAATAAAGAGAGAATTACATACAACTGAAAGAGAGAAAAGTAGACAGGGAAAGAGAAAAAAAGTTTTTATATCACCACAAAACTCAATGAGTGAATTGATCAATATCACACACAAAATAAGGTATATTGCACCACAAAAATTGATCATTCAATCGATCAATCATTCAACCAAATAATAAATCAATCAATCAATAAATCGATCGATTGATCGATTAATCAATTACATGCTCGCTACCCTCTGTGCTGAAACGTTCAGTAGTTAGTAAGTGCCGTCTGTCTGTCTGTCGGTCGGTAGCTGTGTTGATGCACTTACGGGAGATTTCGTCTTAGCTTGCAAATGCTATTAAACGATGCATCAAGATCAGTGAGATAGATAACAACTTTTCATGTTTCCATAGACACAATAAAGATAACACACAAACATCCCTTACACAAGTAACAAAATACAGAGCAGACCCTGTGTAAGGGATGTTTGTTTGTTATCTTTATTGTCTCTATGGAAACATGAAACCTTGTGATCAGTCTCGCTGATCTCACTGATCTTGATACAGTGTTTCACAATATTTGCAAGCTAAGACGAATTTTTTTGTGAAAGTCGTTTAGCACTTAAAAGATGGGTAGGTTTTAACTGCAGACACCAGACTGTGGACGAACGGAACCTGTTACAAACAGGGAAAGTAAGAAGTGGATTAATAACACTTGGCTCAGCAGAGACTTGTTGGAACATCAGAGACTTGCAGTACACATCATGGTTTGACAATAACAGTTTTATGGCCTCTGTCATGTGTAAATGCCAGGGGAACTGGAAATTTGTTTGTGAATGTGTGAATCATTATGTAAAGTGGGCATATCATTGTTTTTATCAAACGATGGAATGTATTTCAAGTTTCTGTACTGCCACCATGCTGTGCCAAGTGTTGTTTATCCAGTATTAATTCACTTGTTTACTTTCCCTGTTTGTTAAACAGCTTCAGTTCGTCCACCGTCTGTGATGTCGGAAGGTGTGCTAAGGGCATTTCAAAACTATTCCCGAAATCATTATCACTATATTAATAGTAATCCTTACTTAGACTCGATAGTTCTTTATTAAGTTCTTATAAACTTGTCTGCCAAGAAGTCCAGTGAGGGCCGACCCCAATGGATTCGATGTCAATTCGGTAGTAAACCACAGTGCTGGGGGAGGGGGGGGGGGCTGCGATGTTCGATAGAGTCAAACTGAGCTACTATCTTCTTACTCTTGATCTTGGGAAGAGACCAGCGGTCTAACCACTGAGTCACGGACAACCCTAAATAATGATGGCTAAAGTGACAGTAAACTTTAATCACTGCAGAACCAATGAATGAAATAACTTTCTGTACAGTTAGCAGTGCTACAACACTATCGGTTCAAACGTATAGTGTAGTGCTGTACATGTCTGGCAAATGTACATGTATTTAAAAAATACTATAACTAGCAAACAACGTCGATGTATCTTCTCGAACTTTTCAACATTACTAATAAGTTTAAGTTCTCGTTGGAGGTGAGGTGGGGTAGGGATGGGTGGGTGGGTGGACGTAGTGTGTATAAACTTTGAAAAAAAGTCGCAAATTGCAGTGCTAGTTCCAGTGCACTTGATAGGATGATTTTTGAGCTAAGAATTGTTCTAGATGAAATGAAAAGACCATCGATGTGCAAATCTGGTTTCACAAAAACCTTACTATAAACACCTTCTGATCTATTTTAGGTTATTATTTCCTTACACCTTTTTGATATATAAAAATGAAAAACCTTGGATAAGAGTTATCGTTTTGCAGTAAGAGATATTCAAAATGTTTAAAGTTAAGCTGTAAAATGTATCACATGTGCTGATAAAATTAAAAACAAATAGACCAGAAGGTGTCAATATTTTCTCTCCCTCACCCTCTCATGCGACTGGAAACTCGTTGGGGATTTTCTTTGGGGTGCAAGCATTTCAAATGGAGTGGAAATACATGTACATAGCTACCGTGACTACACCCATTGGTCCTAAATAAAAGTGATTACGATTAGGCTATAAAATGATGATTACAGAATATGTGCTAAAACCTCTTATAACCATGGCCACACTCATCCATGGAGTAGAGGTCCAAATATCGAAGAACATACTATGATGGTGCTGGGCAGGATAAACTTAAGACACTAGAACAAACACAGAGAATTGTAAAGTGACATGTACGATGTACAGCTAATTGATCGATTACCAATCTACTAATAAGCCATTGAAATTAATCAATTCAGTACTGTTTGTCATTTTGTGCTGGAATGCCAATGGATTGGTGTTCTTATTTAAGAACCCGACTGGTTCAAAAGTTAAAGTGCGCTATCGGCTCTTTATCACTTCGACATTTCTATCGGGATATATATATATCATCCTGTATTCGGGAAGGAATCTGCTGAGCCTCCTTTCCAAATAGAATGGCACATGTTTGTGAAATTGAATGACGTCGATACTTTGGAGACAAATAGTTCCTTGTACAAAGTGACCCAGTTAATGAGAAACGCACGAAAACCCACCAATCAACATTCTTTCACAATAGTCATCTATAAAACTTAATTGTTTACTTTCAAGAAATATTTTACTGAATAAATTCATTGTTTGTGTTCATTGTGTTCTTCAGTATGGTGCTCTAGATTACTGAAGAATGTGTCGTGCCTATTTTAATAAATCCCACCATGATAATTATTAGGCCTGTTAGCATAGTATCAACATATTGACTATGTCATTCCATTGACAAAGTAAAGAATTGTTTGGTTCCGGTTACCCTACCCCACCTAGCTTTTCACTGCTAACCCTAAATATTTTTTTTACGTATTCGAGAAAACAAAAATCTCGAAAACTGTGAAATCTCGCAAGAAACAGTGGATGCGGAAACTTACATCAACTTAAAAAGACAATATAAAACTGTTCTTCCATTCTGTAATTAGATGTAGGAAAACATGGGTTCGTGATGTAAAAAATCTTTTATTTGTGTGTAATTTACAGCATATCTGGAATTATCAAGCAGTAAACAATGCAAATGATTTTGTTGATACCTTTACTGAAAGATTCAAGGGATTTTTGCTTTCTGAATGGTATAGTGATGTTTGTACTCTTGAAAAGTTAAATTGGTATCGCAAATTTAAGTTTACTCTGGATCCTGCAAGATATGTATTTTCAGTTAGAACCACCGTTCATATGCAAATGCTTACAAGACTTCATTACTCTTCGCACTATTTGCAAGTGGAAACAGATATAAAACATGGTAATGTAATGGCTGTACATCTGATAGAAAGCAATAAATAACACATAGACCATAAGGAAAACAACGGAAAACATAATTACCTGAACCTAGACACTCACATATGAAGGGAAAAAAAGCATATAAAAAATAAAATAAAACATCTACTACTCCACCTATTCTAAAATTGAGTTTAATCGGAACAACGCAATTTTTTTAGGCCTTAGTTCTGAGCAAAATGGGGTCAACCTATCAGTGAGTAATTCGGAGATGCAATACACAAATCCGGTTTCTAGGGAATCTACCTGTATTTAACGCTTGGATCCTGGTCGGAGATGCGAATACCAGGACATCGAAGCCATTAAAAACAACTGTAAAGAGTTATGGAGTCAATTAGTCTGATAAACAAAACTTATCTTTATCTCGGTTGGGGAGGAATTTATTAGTGGCATCCCTCATGTTAAATATTGATCCACGTGTTATGTAGTGCACGGTACCGTTTATTACATGTTGTAATCTCTTGAGAAAAATAGTCGGTGGCTCGAAGAGGAACTTTATATTAAAATATTCACGGTAGGAATTTGTTTTCGTTTGGTGTTGTTAGCATTGTTGCCATGGCTACTGTCGTTCGAGTTTTTTGTTCACTGAAATACAGCATAAATATACAGCAATTATCAATCTCCGAGAGATTCTGTGTGATAGTTGGAGTCAGACCTGATAATATTTTTTTAATGTGTCTTGTGTTTACTTTTGTTGTTTGTTTATAGTAATGTCCGACACACTATACTAACAGTGCTCTTCCTCAATCATATCAACTTTGTTTTTGTCTAACCAGCTGCCATTCTTATTAGAATCCGTAAAATTAATATAAAATTAGCCTGCTCCCATCTAAATTCTGAACCAAGTCGAAATTGCACCTGTTCTCCTGTCTCTGTGCACAGGGGCACGTATTATTGCTTAGATTGCCGTTTTCTGGGGAAAATATCGTACGAATCCTGCTGCTACAAATGTATCAATCTCTATACTAGTAGACATATCTTTTCTCCTTACAGGTAGGAATATATAGTCAAAAAGTTGTTATATTTAGTCTGTAGACCTTGAAAAAAACAATCTATGAAATATTACACTCAAGTTAGCTTTACAACTTTGTAAACTCATCAGTACATCTTCATATTGAATGTTGTAATTTGGTAAAGTTCCAGTTCTCAATAGCATAATAAATATCTGAAGAAGCGGGAAACAAGCTCAAACCGGTTGCGTTGATTAATTTTTACAAGTGAAGTGATTGATTCGACTAAATTATAGTAACAACCTGGTTGAGGTACTAGCTGTCAAAGTACGAGCATCATTAATAATGATAACCTGTATACTAATTCATTACAGTTATAAACAACACACTAAACTCTGACGAATGGCTAAAACGTACTTTTTTATTTGCATACAAAAATATGTTGCATCAGAAAAAAAGCTCGCTGCATGTGTGGCGACTTCGTGTGATTTGAATGTGTGGATGTATCAGTTATAGGGGAGGTAGAAGTGTCGGAAAAACCGTAGCGCTAACACATACCTATGAGAACAGAGAATTCGATGGACTTTCTAACATGGTTGGGATAAGTTCGAATATCGTCATGCTAAAAAATAGTGGATTCTGTGTACGTTTGTCAGATAATTTCAAATATCTCACAGACATGTTAGTTATTTAGAACAAGCCACAAAGCCGTAAAGGGTAACTGAAGCAATACAAAAGAATGATATACATTTTGTCGACATATTTAAACTAAAGTGACATGCTCTGTAACCAAATCTGCATCTACGACAGAGTCGTTGACAAAAAATTAAACGATACACATATTGACGATACAGTTATACATTTACTACTGTAAGGTGGTTCAACATACATACTTGAGTACCAAGCCTATGTGGCATTTTTCAGCAACTTTGATATGCCCAACAAAACATGTTACCGTTTCATTTTTGACGTCATCTCTGGACTGTACGGATCGAGAGAGAAGTCTATCAATTGCTCTACATTATGTCATTATAATGTAGAAATTTAAAAAAAAAACTCTGAAATTTCAAATAGAACAAAGTTGCAAATTGTGGCAATCCAGGTGCACATGTCAATTTGTATAATGTTTTGTTTACTACTTTGTAGGGTTGGTAAATGGGGACAAATATTGACGGTTAAACAGACAGACAGACAGACAGACAGACAGACAGACAGACAGACAGACGGGCGGGCGGATAGATAGATAGATAGATAGATAGATAGATAGATAGATAGATAGATAGATAGATAGATAGATAGATAGATAGATAGATAGATAGATTGATAAGACTGCAATGTGTCACCGTGTGAAAACCATAATATTGACGGTTGCATCATCATTTTATATGGGTCAGGTCGTTGGTTGTTTGGCGTCGATTCAAAACAAACAAATACATACTTACTCTATGCTGTACACATACATTGACTTAATAACCGACATTTGGACGAGTTTGACCTCTGACATGAGTACACACCCAACGATAATGGAACCACGTGGTGGGTAGTGACAAACCATATTAAAACAGACAGCCAGATGTTATTACTAGTACTGTATGTGTGACTAATTTAATTACCATCCAACTGTTTGATTTTTTTTATGAGAACCGATAGATATCCAGGGATAAATGAGGATTGGGATATGATATGAAAAAACACCTAAAGTGACCTATGCCGTAAAGTCTTATCATGATAACAAAAACCAAAATAGTTTTTGTCATACAAAGAGTCATACCATGTTTAGTAAAAATAAAGACACTGTATTTTATTTAAACACATCCATAGTGATTATGAAAATAAACACGCCCCCCCCCCCCCCCCCCATTGTAATTCTTTTCATGCTTTAATACCAAAGATGTTCTTTCAGGGTTAGATATTACCGAGATCATTATGATACTCTTTTTAAAAGATAATAACGTAAACATCCCCAACCTGGGCAGTGCGTATGAGATAGATATTGATTGATAATTGTGATGATGATGATGATGATGATGATGATGATGATGATGGTGATGATGGTGGTGGTGGTGGTGGTGGTGGTGGTGGTGGTGATGTATTCAATGTTCTGTAAACAACAAGCACACATGTAGCGCAATTCAACACTTGCCAGTTTTGATAGAACACAGAACGAATTTTTTGTCGGAAATGTGATTTTCCTGTCATCACTAAGAAATCCATCTGTTAATGTTTCGAGATGTTATGACAGCAGCCATAGTGAATTCCCAAAATAAAATAATGCTATCGACAAAGGCAATATGTTCAGCGTCAGCAGTTAATATTGAGGAGTGGTAATGGAAAGACAGCATCCGAGAAACGGAAACGGTCCGTTTTGAATCCGTGCGTAAGAAAAGTTCTGTTTTAACGATGTTTTGTGATTGCGTTTGTGGATTGTCAAAATATGTGATGTACTATGTATGTATGTATGTATGTATGTATGTATGTATGTATGTATGTAGGCATGTAGGTATGTATGTATGTATGTATGTATGTATGTAATATGTATGTATGTATGTATGTATGTATGTATGTATGTATGTATGTATGTATACACATGTAGCACTGTCACAGGTAAATGCAAAGTTTCTATAAAGCTGAAGTATCTAAACTTTCCAAACGGGGTTGAATATTTGCAGAACACAGTTTTGATATATTCCTTAATGTTGTCTTGTGTTTCAGTTGCCATATATTTCTACAACTGTGCGACTGTCAAGGGTGCTTCGTGGGTCCAGAATGTCTGTACTGTTGCCAAATTAATTGGTCTTGCAATCATCATCATTGCTGGTATCGTTCTGCTTATACAAGGTAAGACTTTTAGCCTTCTTCAGTTTCTCTTACGTGTATTATTACATTTACTACATCATTCGACGACATTGCTGTTGGATGTACATGACAAAGATTCAAATTTCAAAAGTAAAAAAAAAATGAAAACAATGAAGATTTTGAAAAATTAATTTAATTTATACAAAAGGTTATTGAATTATTTTGGTTCCATTGGGTACCACAGTATCATACGAAAATAATAGCATTGTGGGTTGGTAATATACAGTCGAATTCTTCTGATTCGTTCCAAATACACACACACGCACGCACGCACACACACACGCACATACATACATACATACATACACACACACACACACACACACACACACATACATACATACATACATACATACATACATACATACATACATACATACATATAGAGGTATTGCCAGTAGATTTTTTTCGCTGTAGTCTAATTTACCTTGTTGTTAACATCAAAGCAAAGTTTCCGACTTTGTCTATTTGCAAACTGACGACAGACAGAAAATTGTAATGATTCGTCAAATATTCTTGTCCGCTTCTAGGTAACACACAGTATCTAACTTTCGATGGCCCAGGTACAAATGTTGGTCGTATCTCCGTTGCTTTCTACAACGGTCTTTTCGCGTACGCAGGATGGTAAGATTGACTACTTTGTCGTAGCGAAATATGAATACATAGTTATCAATGATCATGACTTAACGCTGTAATTATGTGAAGTCATAATAAAGATGATTTGATAGAAATAATACCAAACAACACGATATGATGCGATGTGATATATCATTTGATAAAATATATGATGATATATGATATATGATATGATATATGATATGGTTATGATATGATATGATATAAATTATTATATGTGATATATGATATGATATGTGATATATGATATGGTATGTGATATATGATATGATATGATATGATATGATATGATATGATATGATATGATATGATATATGATATATGATATACATTATGATGTGATATATGATATGATATGAGATATGATAATATATGATAATATATGATAATATATGATATGATATGATATGATATGATATGATATGATATGATATGATATGATATGATATGATATGATATGATATGATATGATATGATATGGTGTGATGTGATTTCCACGTTTTAGTTCTCCAACAAATATGATGTAATTTTACGCTGTTCGGTGTTTTTTTTTACCATTACTCAGGGCAAACTTGAATGCCATAACGGAGGAACTAACGAATCCTAAAAGGTTCTGTATGACGTCATTATTGTTATCGTATTTTTTTTACGAGTCTTGTTATTGTAGTCAGGTTTATCTTTAACGAACTGTTTATTTGAAGAGTTACCATGATTACTGTTTGAAATTACAAGGACGTGTATCTGAGATGCTAATCTAAACTAGACATGTACTGCTGTGGGTTCAATGGCGAAGGCGAGGAGCGACAACACCCTTGTCACGAGTGAATGAAAATATTGCAGAATAATATTTTCTTTAATTCTTGAGGTAAAATATACTCAGTCCAATGAAGTGATAAATAGCTGAGGTTTCGGGATTTACCCTTCTATGAGCTAAAGCCAACCACTACTGAAAGTGTAGGAAATTTATGGAAGAATAATGGAGTTAGTTGTACATGCAAAAGTACTGGGGAAAATAATGACGATAATGAACGTTTTGATGTCTTGTTTAGCATCATGACGCTAATAATCAACCAACAATCGTTCTACTGCATCACCGTGACGTAGAATGACCATGGTTTAATCCCCCTATTTTCTGTTCGAACGCGCACAGCCTGGCTTGCAATTGCGTGTGGAATAACTATCTGTGTAATGTTATATCTATAGAGATTTCCCCATTGCGCTGTCATCCTCCATGATTTTAATAACAACTGTCTACGTACTTACAAATATCGCCTACTTCGCCGCTATGTCACCGTTGGAAATGTTGCAATCACCCGCAGTTGCTGTGGTAAGGTTATCCTAACAACTTACACATGTACTTAGATACACCACAACTAATAAATCGTTTAGACCGTCGAGAGGTTCTAAATATACGCCAAACATGTTTT